>NC_091079.1:36065000-36170000 GCF_032405125.1 Capricornis sumatraensis | reverse complement strand
TGGTTGCCCCATCTCAGAGCAAAAGCCAAAGTCCTTATGGTAATCCCAGGTACATCACCTTTCCCTCTGCCACCAGCCTTGAGCAACGCACACACATTTGCCCTTGCTGCTTCTTAGTCTAGAACACTTTCCCCCATTATCTTTGTGGGAAGGATCTCCCTCGTGTCGTTCGGGTTCTGCTTAGAAGACACCCTGTCATGGAGGCCTTGCCTGGCCACTTCAGGGTCATAGCTCAGCCAGAACCTCTCGAATCTCCACCATCTTCTGTTGTTTTTTTTTTCCCCAAAGTACATCTGGCTCCCTGGCCCTGGCTGTTCACTTGTCTGTCACATTGTCCACCCTCCCCCATCACACTCCTGGAAGGAGACGCTGGGTTCTGGTGGCTGTCGAGTCCTCAGCCCCGAGTAGCTGTTAAGCTCGTGAGAAGCACTTTCTGGATGAGGGAGTGATTATGCGCAGAGCTCTGGTTTTGTGTGTGTCTTCCAGCTCTCCCAACAGCCACTGGCGTTGATGTGGTCCCCTCCTCATTTTGTCGGGCACAAGAATAAATAAATGTCCCTGGACTACTGAACTCAAGATGGGTAGCAAAAAGATCTGAACCAACTAGTCTCTTGCCAGAACCCACTTTCCGAATCACCATCTGTCAGGAGGCAGAAACGAAAGACTGTAGTGACAGACCTTTGGAAATGGAAGCGTGCGATGGGGGCGCACCAGGGCGACAGTAGCCAAGCGCAGCACGTCTACGCAGATTGCTCCGAAATTATCTGGATCTCCTTCCTGTTCAATTTTTCAAATTGTGAGAGCTTTTTTTACTGCCTCCCTAGACAGTACAACATGAGGGGGAAAGAAACATGTCTGAGAGGCCCTGTTGCTCCATTGAGTTTTTCCTGTCAGCCTTCAGTGGCCCGGAATGTTCTGGAAATGGGGCACTCAGGCTGCATGAATGTGCCCTTTATTCCAAAAACAGGTCAGTCCGTTTTCCGCCTTGAGTAAACGTGGTGTGTTGATAAGAATCAAATGTTTCAGTGTGGGGTGGTGCAGAGATGCATTCTCAACTCTACCACTGAGATAACCTGTGTCCTTAAGCAGTTTTAATAGTAACTCTTACTCCCTGAGTCTCACCAGGTGCTAGGGACATTCCAAGTGCTTTATACTTATTAACTCGTTAAGTTCCCCAAACCAGTCTTGGGAATAAGTACACTTATTAACCCCAGTTACCCTGGGTGGCACAGTGGGTAAAGAATCTGCCTATAATGCAGGAGACACAGCGGATGCAGGTTCAGGCCCTGGGTTGGGAAGGCCCCCTGGAGGAGGGCGCGGCTACCCACTCCAGTGTTCTTGCCTGGGGAATCCCATTGACAGAGGAACCTGGCAGGGTGCAGTCCAGTGGGTCGCAAAGGGCTGGACATGACTGAGCGCCTGAGCATGCACACAGTCCCCACAACACCCCTTTGAGATGCATAGCACTGTGACCCCCGTTTTACAGATGAGGGGCCTGAGGCCACATGGCTCCAGGGCGACCCATGCGTGTCGTCACACAGTGAGGAAGTGGTTAACCCAGCATCCGCCTGTGTTAACTCAGCTTGTCTGGTGACCCCTCCTGGTTAAAGCCTGCCGGGACTCCTGGTCGTGACTCCTGGACAGAGGACAGTGCTCAGACTTCTTGGGGTGGTGTCAGGGGCCCCTGAGCCCGAGGCACTCATCCCTCCAGTCCATGTCCTAGCCCCTTCACCTTCACGCTCAGCCACGCACAACCACACTACTCAGGCCATGCCCTTGCCCTGCACCTAGCCTCTCCACTGCCTTCCTTGGAACGCACCGTCCTTCCCCTTCTGACTGGTGACTTCCTGTCCACCCTCCAGGGACCAGGCCAAAGCCACCTGCTCCCTGAAGCCTCCAGTGACTCACCGTCCCCCACGCCCTTCTCCCTGCCCAGTGTCACTCTGCCCCAGGGCACCCTGAACCATGTGTCTTTACTGCTTAGCTGACCTGCTGTCCCTGGCACCAAACCCAGGCCTCAGAGAGAGGGACAGTTATAGCAAGGAGCAGTGTGCTTGTGCAAGGACCAGACTAAGAGCTTTCTGATTCCTTGTGGTTTTTAAAAAATATGTGCCTGCCCAACAAAACAGCTCTGTGGCTGGTGTTCCAACCATGGGCCGCCAGTTTGAGGCTCCTGGGAGCTCCTCGGGGGTTCTAGTACTTCACTCCAATGTCAGTGCGTAAACGAAGGAGGGAGAAAGGAAGAGAGGAGACAAGGAGGACTTACCTTCCTAGACCTGGCAATTTGGCTTCCATTAAAAAAAAAGCTGTATTCATCTGCTCGAGCTGTTGTAACAAAATACCATAAAATGGGTGGCTTAAACATCAGAAATTTATTTTCTTCCAGTTTCTGGAGGCTGGAAGGCCAAGAGCAAGGTTCCATTCCTTTCTGTTTCTGGTGATGACTCTTCCTTGCTTGTAGGCGGCCACCTTCTAGCTGCATCCTCACGTGGCCTCTGCTCGGTTTTTGTACTCGGAGAGAGCAAGCTCTCTGGTGTCTCTAAGAACGCTAATTATATGGGATCAGGCCCCCATTGTTATGACCTCATTTAACCACCATTAGAAGTCCCATTTCCAAACACAGTCACACTGGGGTTAGGGCTCCAACGTGGCTTCCCAAGTAGTAAAGAAACGGCCTGCCAATCCAGGAGCCGTAAGAGACGTGGGTTCGATCCCTGGGTCAAGAAGATGCCCTGCACTAGGAAATGGCAGCCCACTCCAGTATCCTTGCCTGGAAAATCCCATGGACAGAGGAGCCTGGTTGGCTACAGTCCATGGGGTCACAAAGAGTTGGGCACGACCGAAGTGACTCAGCACGCATGCATATAAATTCAGGGTGTGGAGGACGCACATTCAGTCCATATCACATGGCGTGCAGATCATTCAATCCACAGGTCTTTCCTGTGTCCTCACTATGGGGATTCGGAAAACACCGAAGGCAAACAGCAGAGTCCATCGGTCAAAATCACGGACTTTCCTGTCAGGCAAATTCAGGTTTGATACCTAGCTCCACCACTTGCTGGCCGAGTGACCTCAGACCCTCTACCCAACTTCTCTGAGCCTCGCACACCTTATTATGAAAGGAGGACAGTGATACTGACCACACAGGGCTTGTGTGGGGGTGAAGTGAGATCCAGGCCTGTCCACCAGGCCCAGCATCGCTGGGGACCCCACTGGAGGAACAGTTACTGAGTGCATCCTCCGGGTATTGGGCTCTGAGCTGGGTGTGGGGTATCTGGTGGCGAGCAGGACAGAGTGATGCCTTCTTCTCATTCTTCCTCAAAGAGCCAGATGGTAAACAAGGAAATGTGTGATCAGGTAGCAAGCAAGTCAGTCGTTGGCAAATGCGACATGGGCTGTGAAGAAATGAAACAGGCAGAGGGCAGGATGGGAGGAAAGCCCTCACTGGGGATGCGAATTGGACAAGAAGCTGAGGCCAAAGCCTTGGGGCAGAGTCTTCCGGGTGGGGAAGCGGCAGTTGTGAAGGCCTGAAGGTGGGCACACTGGGTGCCCGCACGAGCAGCTGTCACAAGGAATGCGACCCCACCCTCGGAGGCCACCATCCTGCGGGGACACAGGACCTCGGCCCAGCCCTCCAGCCCTGGAGCAGGGCGGAGCTGAACCAGGTGTCAGAGGGGAGCAGAGCCTTGACTGGAGTGCTGGGGGCAGCAGGACAGGGGAGGAGGAAGATTTGGCGTTGCGGCCGGGGTTGGGGGACAGCGAGCATCCCTACAGGGAGAGGGGAGTTCGGTTGAAGAGCCTGGAATCTGAGGGACCCTCAGAGATTGCTCAGGTCTGAGCCCAGTTAGAGAGCAGTGTCAGGCCAGGAGCCCAAGGCGCCCCATGGATGAGCTCGGCGTGAGCTGATGAGGCAGCAGCCCCCATTGCCACGGCCGGGTGGGCAGATTGCTCGTTCTGGAGACTGGGCGCCCCTCTCAAGATGCAGGGCCCGGGCGGAAATCCAGCGCTGTGAGTCACAACCAGATGTACAGCCTGTCAGGGGGAACCGGGGCCGAGGGGAACTGGTCACGGTTTCCTGGAAGCTTCCTGAGTGTGGAGGAGAGGTCTGCTGAGGACAGGTGCCGGTGGGGGCAGGGCCGAGCCAGGAGACCCGCTGGGGGACCGGCCCAGCTGCACTGTCAGCACCGGGGCCGAACTTTACGTGGCCGCCGGGGGTGTCAGAGCCTGATGCCCATGGACCCAGCTGAGGCGCGTTTGGGGTCCTCCGTCTCTCCTCCCACAGCATGTTTGGAGTTTCCCGGACTTCTGAGAGGTGGCATGCCCCTCGGGGTGTGGATGTGGGAAGACCAGCCCAACTGGGACTTCTGCATTGTCGCCCCATAAACTTGGATCCAAATCCATGGACTTCCACAAGCCCAGCCCCTCTCTGGCCCTGGGTCCTCTCACCTGCAAACGGATGGGATAAATTGGGAGCTCTCCAAGGTTCCGCCCAGGCAATTCCTTTGTCTTCCTCCCTATAGACAGCAGTGGGGGCTTCCCAGGTAGCCCTAGTGGTAAAGAACCCGCCTGCAATGCAGGAGACATAATGAAACACCAGGTCGATCCCTGGGTTGGGAGGATCCTCTGGAGGAGGGCCTGGCAACCCACTCCAGTATTCTTGCCTGGAGAATCCCACGGACAGAGGAGCCTGGCAGGCTACAGTCCATAGAGTTGCATAGTGTTGGACACGACCGAAGCAACTCAGCACATGGATGAGAGACCCTGAGGCCACGGAGCAAGGAGCCTGCTCTGAGGAAGCCCATTTGGAGCTTGGCCGGATATGCTCCCTTCCCCCACCACACCCCGTGTTCCAGTGTCCTGCAGCCGCTTCTTGATCTGCTTCCTGGCCCCTCTTACCCTCCCTCTCCTCTACCCGTGCTCCTCATCTGCAGACATGGAGGCTCTGCCATTCCTGGGGTGGGTGGGTCCCAAGTCTAAACCAAGAGAAGAACTCCCGGGGCATAGCCATCTGTGTGTACTCACTGGGATAAGCAGGTGGGACCTCCTCCAGCCACCTCCTGTCTGAATCCTACACATCCTTCAATCCAGTTCAGATGGTGCCTCCACCAGGAAGCCTTCCAGGTCTCCCCAGCCAGAGTCATCACCTTACCCAGCCTCCCCCAGGCATCCCACTTGATAATTCTGCAGGTGCCATTTTTACTTTTGTTATTGTTGTTTAGTCGCTAAGTCGTGTCCGACTCTGCGACCCCATGGACTGTAGCTGGCCAGGCTCCACTGTCCATAGCGTTTCCCAGGCAAGAATACTAGAGTGGGTTGCCATTTCCTCCTCTAGGGGAATCTTCCTGATCCAGGGATCAAACTGACGTGTCCTGCACTGGCAGGTGGACTCTTTACCACTGAGCCACCAAGAAAGCCCCATTTTTTTTACTTACTAGTGTTGTAATTGTTTGTGCAAACATCATAGCTCCCGTACACAATTACAAACTTACTGGAAACAGTCACCAAATTGCCCCGTTTTGCCCATGCTCATCAGCAGCCCCCTCTTTGACATCTGATGTAGGGTTTGGATTCTAGTGTTGGGTGGATAGTTGCGGAATAAATGGAGTTTCCTTCCTTCTGTGTAGCAGAAAGAGTCTTTCCTTCCAGAATGAACGGTTGGATGTGTAAGAGCGTGTGTTCTATAGCTGCACTGGGTAGAATCAGCTCCACCGACACACAGCAGGACCCTGGACAAGTTTCTAACACTCGTGCCTCACTGTCCCCACGTGTAAAGCGAGGATCATCATTGCCTCCCCACCTCACAGGCTGGCTGTGAAGGTTAAATGAGTCATGCTTGTCAAGTGCTTGATGTCATGCCCAGCAGAGACCTACCTGATTCAGTAAGCGAAGTTGTTAGATTTTCTGACAGTCTGATATGTAAATTTTTCTTTGATTTTTTTTTTCCTTTTTTTAATATTACACCGTCTTGCAGAATTTGAGTTTGGCTTTAGGTTGTTGCCAGGTCCTTTCCAATCCTTGCATTCACTGAACCTGTGTCGGGCATTCATTGCCATCTGTGGAGTCCCTGGATACGCTGGCTCGGAGCAGGGGGCAGGGAAGGGAGAGACGAGCCTTCGCTGGCGTAACTGCTCGCCTGCTCAGGGCTAGCAGCCACACGAAGTGCTCTTACTCAGTTCATGTGACTCGACAAATTTGGAATGTGTTGGGGAGAGAGAGTTTTTCCAGCTGTGAGTCAGTACATTTATGCTGTCTCACACACATATTTAAAAATTTTAGAAAGAGACTTTAGTGAGAATTCATTTATGAGTGCGAAGTGGACATCTCTGGAAACTGTGTTTTGACCCTGAAGGCAAATAATACTTAAGATATTTAATAAAGGGTTCAAAACAAGAGTCAAGGGAAAGAGAACACAGCTAGCTGCCTTTTTCCTTCTGTATTTTCAGCCGCTGAAGTGCACATTGGAGTACCCAATACAGCTTGGGTTTACAAAGCACCTCCTGGCTACCCCAATTTATACTCAGCATAGTGGAAAAATAGATATGTGAAAGAAGGGAGGCAGAAGCAGCATTTACTAAGTACCGGTTATGTGCCAGATAATCGGAGCTGGGATGGGGGTACATGTCCCAAGTTCAAGAGACAGCATGGGGAAAATGGAATAGTTGTGTTCAGACATGCTTGGGCTCAAACCGCAGCAGCCTACTTTTAGAATGTTATCTAAGGCCCATCTTAGCCCATTTTGTGGATGGCAAAACTAAGGCTCAGAGAAGAGAAAATAATTTGTCTATGGACACAAAGCTCTTAAGTGGTGGAAACCATATTCTAAACAAGGTTTGTTACCCTTCTGCCTAACGCCAAAGAAAGTAAGTGATAGAGCAGTTTTCAGATATCACACAAGAGACAACACAGGATTATGTTAGCTGGGAGAAGGGAGACAAACACAGCGAGTTCTACAGTTGCACCCACTGCTGCCTTGAAGCAGTTTTCAGAATTCAGTATGAGGAGGAATCGCCCCCCAAAAAGAAATATAAATAAACTACGTCTGTGAGTCTCCCTGTGGTGAAGAAATTTGGGTTAAACCAGTGTCCCCAAGGCTGAGTGTCCCCAGGAAGGAGGGAAGCAGGCACACCCATTCTCGGCGATAACACTCGCATATCCTAAGCAGGTACCACTTTCTCACAAACCAGTCCCTTTAACCACCTCCGGACATGATGGAGTGTGCACGCGCACACACGCACGCACACACACACACACACAGAGTTTACATGACTGAGCAGGCACACACACATGTTAGGGATGATGAAAAACCTGCGCGCGTGTGCGCACACACACACACACACACACACACACACACTTGATATGACTGAGCGCGCACACATACACACGTTAGGGATGATGAAGAACCTGCTTTTCGTCCAGGCTGGTCCTCTCTGCACACACACACACACACACACACACACACACACAGTTGACACGACTGAGCACGGACACACACACACATTAGGGATGACGAAGAGCCTGTACACACACACACACATTAGGGATGACAAAGAACCTGCACACAACACACACACACACACATTAGGGATGACGAAGAACCTGCTTTTCGTCCAGGCTGGTCCTGTCTGCTGTTGTTTACTTTGAAGAAAGAAACCAGCGCCCGCCCAAAGGGCTTGCGTTTCCAGCTCACTTACATCTCTTTTGCACGGGCTCATTTTCATAGACTCCCAGTCTCCAGGGAGCCGTGTCTTTCCCTCGGAAACATGAGCTGTAATCAAAGGTGTATTCATCCGCACACATCTGCTGACAGCCATGCCGGAGCCATAGTTCTCCAAGGCCTAACAGAAGGCGGCTCAGGCCAGGTGCCCAGGGAGAATTCTTCCCTACACAAACCAGATTGCCCTGTGGTTGCTCTTTGTAAAGATGGCAGAGTCCCAGGCGGTGCTTCTCACATTGCCAGAGGACCTGAGGGGGCCAGGGGGCAAACAGGATTCCACCATCCGTTCAGCAAAGACTGTTGCGGGCCACTGTGTGATGAGAACTGCAGACTCTGGGAATCCAGCTCTTCTGGTGACTTCCCATCACTGACAGGTATAAAGACCCCGCTTCTTAAAGGCCAGCGAGTCCCTGGAGGAGCTGGCTCCTGTTCTTTCTCTGGCCTGCTTCCACTGCTGGGTGACCCGTGCTCCTCCTCCTGCCTCGGCCCTGCACACATTCCCTCTAGCTTTCTGGATTCTTCCTTCCTCTCTTGGCCAGGTTTGCTGCCGCTTGCCTTTCAGATCCAGCTGCCCTCCCCCAGGCCCTCCATCTGCCTCCCTGGTGATCTTGCCACCATTGCATGTGCCTCCCCGTCACGTCATTGGAGTCTCTTCTCCAGCCCAGCTGCAAGGGTGCATGCAGTCGCCTCAGTCATGTCTGACTCTGCAACACCATGGACTGTGGCCCACCAGGCTCCTTGGTCCGTGGGATTCTCCAAGCAAGAATACTGGAGTGGGTTGGCATTTCCTTCTCCAGGGGATCTTCCCGACCCAGGGATCAAACCCACGACTCTTAAGTCTCCTACATTGCCAGGCAGATTCTTTACCACTAGCACCACCTGGGAAGTCCTGCAAGGGTAGGGCTCACTTTATCTCCCCAGTGCTGGCCTGAAACCAGTGCCCCATAGAGAGCTGTTGGAGGGAGACTTCCCTGGTGGTCCAGTGGTTAAGAATCTGCCTCGCAGTGCAGGGGACTTGGGTTTGATCCCTGGTCAGGGAACTAAGATCCCACAGGTCAGGGAGCAACTAAGCCCATGTGCTCTGGAGCCCATGTACCACACAGATAGATCTCAGGTGCTGCAACCAAGACTTGGTGCAGCCAAATAAATAAATAAATATTTTTAAAAAGATTGCCGAAGGAATGAAGAGACAACAGTGAGCAAATTAAACACTGCCCTGCCTGGTGATGGGCACATCTTCTTGGAGTGTTGATGGTATTTGACAGTTTTCAGGGGAAATATTTGGGAACAAACACAGACCAATTCTAGAGTAGCGTTCAGTGTTCTTGTCCATGTTCGATGCTTCAAGTTGCACCTGCACACCCCGGGGAGGTTGTGAACTCAGCCTCCTCTATAGTCTCGAGTGGGGACATAGGGTCTTCATGGAAGAGTAGGTTGGTGTTGGTGGAAGAGATGGTCCAGTTTGCCAGCAGCTCCAGCCATGGAGTCAAAGTTTAAGGGGCAACATAGGGAGTGGTGGGGAACAGAAAGACCGTTCAATCAGGCCTGAGTTCAAACCTGTCACTGGATGTTTCCTCTCAGGGTGATACATGTGATCACCCTAAGATTCAGACTTGTTGTCTGCAGAGTGGATATTGAGTACTTGCTCCTCAGAGCTGCTGTGATGAAGACAGAGAAGAAGCCTTGGAAGACCCCCTCAGTGCCCAGCTCAGAGCAAGCACTCAGGAAGTGGTGACTTTTGCACTCTTCCTTCACTGATCACTCTTATGAATTAAAGGTGTTGTTGGTTTCCAAAGTGGAACATTTCCTGGTGCAAAGACAGGCAACTGAAGACTGCACTGCCGGCTTGCAGAATCATGGCTGCACAGAAGTGGCCTGTAACTTGCCACCTTCTTTGAACTTGACCTTCCTCTCCTGTGCTCAGTCCACAGTAGCCCCATCCCAAACGTGCTGATCCCAAATACAGTCCTCCATGGGTTCTTCATCCTCTCCTCAATATGAGGACATCACCCCAGGACATCATGACCTGTTTACTAGACCCGGAATTTGTTACTCATCTGCTAAATGTTTGCCGAGTGAAAAAATGGACTGGAATAAACTGCGAGAGAGGGAGTAACCCTGGGTGTTTTTCTTCTTCTCCGAATGGTTAAAGCACTGTTCCTCTTTTTCCCCTGCAGTTGTCCAGCCATCCGACGGGTTTAAACTAGGCCAGGAGGGGATAGGAGGGACCTGTAGGGAAAATCCTATGGGCAGATTTTTCCTCATTGGGATTTTGTGCCTTTGATCATTTCCTGGGGAGAGGTGTGCTGAGCCAGAAAGACTGGAAATGTGTACACAGGAAGAGCTTGAAGGGCAGTGAAAAGCCTTTTCCTTCATTTATGCTGCTGCTCACAACGCGAGCGTCATTTCACGGCACTGAATCCCCTGTGCAGAAAGGAGGCAGGTTCTGTTTAGAGCTCTACTTGGCTGGTGAGGAAATTAAGGTCCCAGGGAGGGCAGGACTCGGCATCAGATCACAATACAAGTGTGTGAGAGAACCAAGACCAGACTCAGATGTGTCATTTCCGAGACCAGTGCCCTTCCCCCCCACACTGGTTAGGAAGGACCAAGTGTCTGATGCCCCTGTGCTGAGTTCAAGGAGAGGGACTTCATTCTTGGTCCTATGCCTCCATTGCAGGGGGCCGTGGGTTTGATCCCTGGCCAGGGCACTAGGATCCTACATGTATGTCCAAAAAAAGTGGGGAAAAAAAAGAAAAGGCTAAATGGGAAAATGGAACTGATTCATTGAGACTCCCCAGCTCCAAGAAGAATTCACTGTTTGCAGCTCCAGCCAAGCCCCACTCCATACCTCTGTGCCCAGGAAGAAACACCTAGTCAGCTGGGGATAATAATGAGTAACACCAGTAATAACAGTAGCTAACATACTATTCTGTGCACGTGCACACTGTATCTAGCGCCTACATGATTCTAAGCGCTTTGTGTGCGTTGCCTTCCTGGGTCCTGCAGGGTGATTCAGAGTTAATCTGGGGAAGTGGGAGGACAGAGCATTGACTAGAGAGGGTCTAAGATAAGGTAGCCACATGGCTGCATGGAATCCAGGGGGTTCAAAAAGCTTGGTCATTGGGAGCCCATAACACAGTGGGGCAAGGGGAAGGCGGAGTGATGAGCGTTGGCCAGACCTCGCAGGGTCAGAGGCCCTGGGGTGAGAAGTGTGGTCTTTGTCCTGAGACAAATGAGGGCATCAGTTAGCTGCTCCCACCTATAGCACCTCTATATACATACATTGTGCTTCCTCACCTTCAGGCTATTATGTATCTTTCTCCTTTTTTATACTGTGGCTTTCCTGAGGGTAAGGATTGGATCTTATTTATGTCTGTCTACTACCTAGCACAGAATCAGGATATGTGATTACTCAATATGTGGATACCTCAATAAATGATTGCTCATCAGATATTTAATATGTTCAACATTTAATAATGGTTTGTTGTTGTTCAGTCGCTAAGTCATGTCCAACTCTTTGCGACCCCATGGAGTGCAGTGCTCCAGGCTTCCCTGTCCTCCACTATCTCCCGGAATTTGCTCAGACTAATGTCCATTGAGCTGGTGATGCTATCTAACCATCCCATCCTCTGCTGCCCCCTTTTCCTTTTGCCTTCAATCTTTCCTAGCATCAGGGTCTTAACATGGTAATATTTAATAACTATTGCAGTCCAAGGGGTCGCAAAGCGTCATACACGACTGAGCAACTGAACTACAACATACATACTACATGGTTGTTATACAGAGATATTAGTACCTAAAATATAACTTCTATTATGCAGGCATTGCTGCTCTAAAATGTTATATGTGTGCCGATAAAACCCTGCATTCTGATAAATTCAAAAATCACAGCATTTGGGGGACAATTGGCCTAAAGCAGAGTATTCACAATTCATACGACTCTGTAATGAAGCACAGTCCGAGTGACGATAGCAGTCCAGTTCAAAGGGTGTAAGTTCTGAATTAGAATAAATGTAATAACTATAGGGCCTGAGTGACTATAGGCCAATCAATACTGTTTTAAAGGGGAGGCGGAACTTGATGGAGGGGGCTAGCGAAGGGTTGAGGCTGCTGGGTGTAGAGGCAGAAGCAGGCAGATGTCTTCATCCCAAGTTCCTGGGGCAGAGTACTTTCAGGCCCTGCTGGAGTGTGGCCAGGATGGGTGGTCTCTTGAGCCCCCAGCCTGGGCACAAAGACCAGGGCAAACCGAGCCACACGAGCACCTCAGACAGAGCACGGGGCCACCGGAGCCCCGAGGAGGAGCTGGGAGGGCGGAACCCTGTGGCTTGCTCTGCTCAGCAGTGTGTACCTTGCATCCAGCCACCCTCACTTGGTGGTGCAAAGTATTAACGTGCCAGGAACAGTTGCCTATGAGCCAGTGCGATGTCCAGGCTTTGTTGACGTCAGTCGCCTGTATGCCTTGTGTGCACTGAACCTCCTTGTGGAAGCACAGACAGCAGAACAAACATTCCGTAACGGAAGACATGACTGATACACCAAGGATGCCTGCTGGCATCCTACCAGTCACACACCCTCTGAGGTTGTGGACTGTTCTCTTCTTGGTCCACGAGTCTGTTAAGTAAACCCATTCTGTGAGCAGAGAGTAAGGCAAGATGGAGCTGGGGCACACTAATCCAAGTGAAAGTGTTAGTCGCTCAGTCGCGTCCGACTCTTTGTGACCCCATGGACTATGGCTCGCCAGGCTCCTCTGTCCACAGAATTCTCCAGGCAAGAATACTGGAGTGGTTGCCATTCCCATCTCCAGGGAATCTCCCCAACCCAGGGATCGAACCCGGGTCTCCTACATTGCAGCCAGATTCTTTATCCGAGCCACCAGGGAAGCCCCCTAGATACTAATGAAAGTGAAAGTTGTCTGTCGTGTCTGACTCTTTGCGACTCCATGGACTATATACTCCATGGGATTCTCCAGGCCAGAATATTGCAGTGGGTAGCCTTTCCCTTCTCTAGGGCATCTTCCCAACTCAGGGATCGAACCCAGGTCTCCCACACTGCAGGTGGATTCTTTACCAGCTGAGCCACAAGGGAAGCCCAAGAATACTGGAGTGGGTAGCCTATTTCTTCTCCAGCATATCTTCCCAACACAGGAATCGAACTGGGGTCTCCTGTATTGCAGGCGAATTCTTTACCAACTGAGCTATCAGGGAAGCCCTAGACACTAATGAAGGGTACCATAAACCCGTGATGTGATCGCTTTCCCCATCAGAAGCAGCTGAGCTCACACCTCTGGACTTGGATTCAGAGGATCTCAACCCCATCCTGCCCGAAAGCTGTGTGACCTCAGGAAAATCACTTAACCTCTCTGTGCCTCAGTTTCCTCAACTGCAGAATAGCACCAGTGACATCCCCGAGTCCTTTGAAGGAGCAGATAAGCTCCTAGTGGATGGAAAGTTCTTTCTAAACTGTAAGGAGCTTTACAGAGTATTGTCCTTCCTGCCGATCAGTGCTGGGCTACTCAGGTCAGCTTGCCTCCTAAGGTGCCTTCTCCTGCCGGATGCTCAGTTCTAAGGGCAGAGGGCAAACCAAGCTACATTGGGATCAGAATAAATTAATCACTGGGATTCAATGCAGAAGTTGGGATGACCTTTGGGAAATGTTGCTGACCTCTGACAACAGTGAGGAGGAGGGGACCCCGGCCTCCCTCCCTACCAATGCCTCCCTCACTGAGCGCTCACCCATCAGCCTCCGTCTCCAGGCCTGAAGTCATCAGCTGATCCCTGGCCCACTGCTCTGCCCCCAGCCCCTCCCACCAAGCCAGGCCCGCCTGTCCCATCACCCTCTCATTTTGCTTCCCCAAATAGCACAGAGGAAAGGAACACTTGATTCCGGAATCACGTGAACTCAGATTTGGATGAGCTTTACCACTCAGCATCATTAAAATCCTGATAGCCAAGTTGTGGTTTCTTGACCCTGTCTCTTTCCCTGGGGAATGGGCTATGACTTCCTGACTTCCTTCCTTCCTTCTCTGATGAAGGGGATTAGAAATGCATGCTTTGCAGACTTTAATGTGCCTGGGAATCACCTGAGGAGCTTGTTAAAAAGCAGGCTCTGTTGCTTAGGGTCCCGAGAATCGGCCCTTCCAGCAAGCTCCCAGGTGATGCAGTTTCACCTCTGACATATGGATCCATGTTTGAAGTCCCTGCCATAGTGATTACACTTAGTGGTATGGCCATAAAGATTTTTTTTCCTCAAAGGGTGCCCCTTTGAGAACAGGGAGAGATGAATAGAGAATCCTGTGCTCCCCTCAGAATTCCAAGCGCAACAAGAAAAAAACAAGCTTGGCTGTAAAGGCAGGCAGGTCATGGGGAGCGAGAAGCGTGGTCCCAGCCGCGGCTCATAGGCAGGCTCGCCACGCACACGTGTGCGCTGCAGGTGGGCCTCGGCCGGCTGCAGAAGCCTCTAGAGCTCAGGCCTCGACTTGCCACGCTGGGAACGAACGCATCCTCTGAGCTGGGCGCTCGCCTGCTTCTCCGGCTTCGCTCTCCTGAGGAATTTTCAAAGCACACAGGGCTTGCCCAGCAGGAGTCTCCCAGGGCGGAAATCCACATTGAGGGCTTTTCTGTTCAGGACTGCCGTATCTTTTGGACTTGAGGCCTGTAGGCAAAGCTTTCCTTCTCCACCCTCACCAACTGTGAACCTCTGTTGCTGCCAAGGAACCGACACCAGGGACTGGAGGCAACTCGGAGTGGGGTTCAGGAGACGCCTCCCCAGCCCCACCCAGCACATCTTGCTTTCAGTTTCACTCTCCTAAAAGGCCTGCTTCTCAGAAAGCTGCTGACTCACCCAGAGTGTGAGGGTCTTTTTTTTTTTTTTTTTTTTTTTCTCCTTCTCAGCATCATCACAAAGCCCTGAGATTCTTGAGGTCAGTTTAACGAGTGGCTGGGCCTTAACCATTTCCTTTCTTCTCCCCATCTCCATCCCAGGATCCCAGGGCCTCAAACTTTCTAGAAATGGGAGTTGATACCCCCATTCGCCTTGCTCTGCTTTTAATATTGATTATTTCTTCTCTGTAGGTCTTGACGCACTGACTGCTCTGGAGTCAAAGTAAAAAGATTCCCAGGATGTAAGCAACATGGGAACTGGTGAGTGACCGTGTATTTGGCGAAGGTCGAGGCCTCCACTGGATTTCAGGAAGGGAAGGGAGATGGAAGGGAGTCGGGCAGGGGAAGCGGGGTCCGAAGCCCGTCCAGGGGGCAGCTGAACTTTTGCACCTCTGAAATTGTTTTTGTCGAGACGCACCTGGAAACAGCACAGTGCAGAGAACCCAACTGTGTGTCCCTGAGAATTCGCTGGGTCCCGTCCACCCCTCCCCAGACGCAGACTGGAGCCTGCAGTTAGCTGTGCTGACCTCTCTCTGCTCAGATGCTAGCATCTCAGGCTTACCCTCCGGAGGGCATGGGCTGGGGATCATTCTCACGAACCTTGTAACCAGGGTTAGGGACGCATTCTTACAACACAGAGGGAACTCCGCGGTTCACACCAGTTTGTAAACCATAGCCCCGAGGAGACATGAGTAAATGGAGACGAGAAAGCCACCTTTGCTCCTTTGAATGGCTGTTGCTGGCAAGAGGCAGGCGGGCAGCTAGTGACTCAGCCTAAGGAGAAATTCCTAACAAGAGGTCAGCAACGGTAAAAATCGATGTCCGTTAGAAGTAGTGAGTTCCCTGTCGTTGGCAGAATCCAAGCACAGGTTGGAGAAGCGTGGATGGGAAATGTTGAAGTGGGGAGGGGTTCTGACAGGGCAGTGTTTTACAAACTGTTCCGTGATGACCGAGAATCCTGGGGGGCAGGAGGATGAGGGGAAGGTTCAGGGAGAATGAACGGCGGGACTTCGTAAGCTCTCACGTGCATCCCCTCAGCACTGTCTGTTTTATGGGGCAGGCTCCTGCTTTACGGGCCTCCCAGGTGGCGCAAGTGGTAAAGACCCCACCCGCCAATTTAGGAGATGTAGGAGGGTCAGGAAGATTCCCTGGAGGAGGGCCCAGCAACCCACTCCAGTATTCTTGCCTGGAGAACGCTATGGACAGAGGAGCCTGGCGGGCTACAGTCCATGGCGTCACAAAGAGTCAGACACGACTGAAGTGATTCAGCGCACAAACACATGTCCTGCTTTAAAACAGCCTGAAGTTGCTGGATGAGACGGTCTCTCCCCAGACCTATTGTCCATGGGCCAGGTGTACCTGAGCTCGCCACGTGTCACACGTGTGGCCCCAAACACCTGATCTGTGTGAAGAGCGGGCAACTCACCAGGCGTGATGGGGACTCTGATCAGAGGCTCTAGAGAGCTCGCTCCTGTCACAGGACCACCAAAGAAAAGAGTTGCCAGCGCATCACGCCATCGAGAGACTTGCCCAGGATCCAGACCACACAGACCAGAAGGAAGGGCCTGGTGGGAATGCTGTGCTGGGTTCCCCTGAGTCCCCAGGCTGTGAGAGGACAGTGAGCATGGCTTCCCCAAGGGAGCTGGGGTCCTCCTGCACCACATTGGCCAGTGACCAAAACCTGGCCCGACAAGCGAGAAAAGAATCGCACCCTAGACGCCGCGGGTGGAGAAATTGCTCAGGAAAGACACCTATCGCAAGGACGAGGGTCTGGAGGTCTGAGTAAGGAGCACAGGGACCTCCTTTGTGCTTTGTCACCGGGTCTTCTCCCCCCTGGGCCTGGGTCAGCTGCCGCAGTAAATGTGCACCAAGGGCAGGGCGCTGTGGGAGGCCAGAGATGCGGTTCTTTTTCAAGAAACTGACAGCCTGGATGAGAATCGAGTTTGACAGTCCCTGTACAGAAGCTGTGTGTTAGCTGTGTTCTGAGTGTTGTGTAGCAGGGGGGTGGGAGAGGAAGGGGAGGGGGCTGAACAGCAGCTTGAGCTGTAACTTGGTGCTTCCTTGCAAGTCTTGAGGCACAAGTTGGGCTTTGAGGACAGAGACTGTGTCCTTGATTCAAAGGACCTGAGATATGTGCTCAGGAAGTGACTGTTTAATGATTATAGGGAAAGTGATAAAGAGAGAGTTTCAGAGGCTATGTCTGTGGTTAAGATCAGACAGCTCAGGTTCAAATCCTGTTTCTTCCACTAGCCATGGGGTCTCATAGACAGAAGTTGCCAATCTGTCTATGCCTCAGTCTTCCCATCTGCAAAATGGGCACCATGCAGTACCTACTACATAAGAGGGCTGCTGGGAGGAGTCAATAAACTGATTCATGCAAAGCTGCTTGGTCCCCTGCCAGTATACTGTTAATGCCCAATAAATATTAGCTCTTATTCTTGTTCTGGAAGTAGGATGTGATCCCGATTACGGTTTAGTGTTCGGACACGAAATAGCAGCATAGGCGAGAAGACAGAGCACTGGGCCAGGAGTCAGAAGCCCTGGCTTAGTTCCAGGGAGGGGGTGTGAGAAGCATCACTCCCCACAGGCTCACTCTACAGCGGAGATGCAGCGAGAGGGCGGTCCAGGGCAGCTCCATCTTTCCTGCTCTCTCTCCGGTTGTCCTGGCACCGGTCCAAAGGCAGAGGCCACTCAGCTCTTTATTACCTGCTAGGGGTCCTCACGGAGAGTGGTTGGACTTCTCAGGACCTCTCCTTTTCCCAGTAAAGCCCAACGTGAGCCGCCTTCCCTTGCGGAAGTGAAATGCTCAGGTACAAGAGAGAGTCTGCTGGTACCAATGGGAAATCATTTAAAACTTGCACTTGGGTAGCATCATCTGGCGGAGAAGGCAGTGGCACCCCACTCCAGTACTCTTGCCTGGAAAATCCCATGGACAGAGGAGCCTGGTGGGCTGCAGTCCAAGGGGTCGCTGAGAGTCGGGCACGACTGAGCTACTTCACTTTCACTTTTCATTTTCATACATGGGAGAAGGAAATGGCAACCCACTCCAGTATTCTTGGCCTGGAGAATCCCAGGGACGGGGAGCCCGATGGGCTGCCGTCTATGGGGTCGCACAGAATCGGACACGACTGAAGCGACTTAGCAGCAGCAGCGTCATCTGGAGCCTCACAGTCAATGAGCATTGATTTCCCAGCCGTTCTCCAGAGAGCCTTGGCTATCTCCTCAACTGGAAGATAGATTGTTCAAGCGATGCTTCACTGTGCAGAAGGCATCATCCACCATCCCAGGATTTGAAGCATATTTCAAATAAAGATGGCACTTGCCTGAAAATTTGTCAGGATCACCTTTCTTGTATTAGTGGTGGACATGGAACTCTGGAATGGGCTTACTTGGGGACCTACCTTTTTTCTCTCCTGCTTCATCACCCTGTGATCCTAGCTGGATAATAAGATGGTGGTTGTTCAGATGCTAAGTCGTGTCTGACTCTTTGTGACCCCATGGACTGCAGCATGCCAGGCTTCCCTGTCCTTCACTATCTCCCGGAGTTTGCTCCACGTCCATTGAGTCAGTGATGCCATCCATCTTATCCTTTGTTGCCCCCTTCTCCTCTTGCCCTCAGCCTTTCCCAGCCTCAGGGTCTTTTCCAATGAGTCTGCTCTTTGCCTCAGGTGGACAAAGTATTGGAGCTTCAGCATCAGTCCTTTCAATGAATATTCAGGGTCGATTTCCTTTAGGATTGACTGGTTTGATCTCCTTGCTGTCCAAGGGACTTTCAAGAGTCTTCTCCAGCACCACAATTCAAAAGCATCAATTCTTCTCAGCCTTCTTTATGGTCCAACTCTCATATCTGTACATGACTACTAGAAACAACCATAGCTTTGACTTTGATTATATGGACCTTTGTCAGCAAAGTGATGTCTCTGCTTTGGTAGTTTAAACCAAAATTGTTAACGGCATAAGCGCAGCCCCTGTACCTACAGGGCCCTAAAAACTGTCACTCATGCCAGTCTCCTCCCTGTGCACCCCCTAACATCCGCCAAGTGATCCCAGCTTCAATTCTACCTGTAATGGGAAGGGAACAGGGATGAGGCAGGGGGCAGCTTCAAAGACAAAGCATCAGAGAGAGGAGGTCCCGATTCCTGGTTCTATCAGCCATTGGCCTCTCTTAGCCTCTGTTCTACCTCTTTTCAGATGAGGTGACTGGGCTGGGTCAGGGGTGACAAGTAGATCTCATCTCCTGCCAATTCTGATCAATTGGTCATGGCTGCCAAGGGCACTGCATGGAGAAGGACTCTAAGGCATACCCAGGAAAGGGTGCTACAATGGATTAGTGATGTCTGCTGGGGAGCAGTAAGGAGGACGTAGCCCACGTGCCACCATTTGGCATTTGAGAAAAAAAGACTTCCAAATGCCCCTGACTGCTTCTGCACATCATGGTTTTACATCAGGGGGGCAAAGCACAGCAAAACCTCATTAATCTGGACCACTTTAGGTCCAGCCCAAGTGACTGAAAAAGTCATCATCTGAGGGTGCCTATTGCATGCAGGTGAGCTTTATTATCCTTCAGTTTGCAGAGTCAGCTCAGCCCAGCTAGCTGACAGGGCAGAGGCCAGGGTGGTGGTGGTGGTCTGTGCTTGCAGGTCTGACCATATGGCTGAGCACACCTCACTTGTAACACTTCTAGGGCACTTACTCTATGAGCTTTAGATCAATACCAATGAAACTCAATGAAGCAGGGCTTTTTTGAAGTAGAAAATCATTCCATGGGCAGCTTTGCTCCTGTTTCAAATTGCCAGGGGATCTGAATTAGAGAGGAGTCACCATACTAGCTGGGAAAAAGCTATTTTTCCAGAATTATATGTAGAAGATGAGACCAAGTGGTTCAGAACTACATTTCCTCTGAGTTTCCTGATCTGTAAAATGGGGAATTAATATACCTCACAGGGCTCTGCAGGAGGGTAATTGAGATAAAATGTGGAAGAGACCCAACTGAAGATCTTGCTCACAAACTATGGTCAAAAGATGCTATTTCTCTCCGCCCCCACCACCCCAAACTCTGCCTCCATAATTACCTGAAAGCAGAGCTTTCTCCTTGTCATGCATTCGAGAAAAATGAGGTTACAGATTGTCTTAATAATACCATAACTTCTCAAATGACTCCTGTTAGTTTTTCAGAGGCTCTTTTTTTGTTGCTGATGATTCTTCCCTAGGAGCGGTCCATGTAAACCTTAAACTTGAGTTACTACTCAGTCTTCCGCAGGGAGTAGCTGATGCCCCAAGGGTCTGACAGGCATGCACATGAATCCCTTGGTAACAAGTGTCTCTAGAAGGGACTGCAGCCCATTGTGACTAGACCGTATCTTCCCCTCAGCTCGGCAAGCATCACCCCCCGAATTCACCCACTATAGGGAGAGTCCGGACAGCCAAGGGGGAGAAGAGCAAGTTGGAACCCACTGAATTTGAGTGGGAGCGCATCTAAAGGATGGGCTTTACTTGCTCAAAATGGGGAAGAAGTTGGAACTGGAACTCCTCTTTCAGCCTTAGTTTCTGAAATTCTTCAAGAGAAAGATTCAGTTTATACTTTAAAAAAAGCAAGACCAGTTAAATCCATATGAAGGGGGGATTGGAACCCACGCACAGCTGGAGGGGCAGTGCCTCTGATCACAGAAGCCATGGTCAGGGTGGGGAAGGCCTGGACTCCCAAGTGAGCCGGTTAGGACCCCTGGCTGGCTAGCCCAGAGCTGAGTTCTAAGGGGGCAGCAGCCAGGTGCACACCTGTTACTCTGGCCATGCTGAGCGTCAGTCCCCAGTCTTTTCCGGCCCCTGGCCTGGTCTGGGCCGGATAACATCGTGCTTCTCTTCAGTTCTTTCTCTGGGGCCTATCACAGAACAGCTTCCCTGCCGCCTGAAGAGCTGTCCCACCCCCAGAGAAGGCATAGCCAGTGGGCACCCTACTGTCCCATAGGCAGGGATGCAGGGAGTGGGGCCCAGCCTGCCCTTCCGTTCTTTCCACTGAGGCTCCACTCCCTGCTGTGGGGACCCTGTCCTCCGTCCCCTCCCTTCATCCTTGTCTGGCCTCAGACTCCCAGATCCTCCTTTAGATGGAGCTGAGGGTGCTGTGGACCAGGCAGGACCTTAGGGTTAAAGATCGTAGCCTCACCTCTAGAGGCCTGGCCAGGCACATCACTCCAGACTCAGCAGGTGCTGCAGCGTCCCCCTGAGGCCTGTGTCCCCTCTCTGGGCTCCCACAGAGGACACTGGTGAGGCAGCACTGCAGAGCGCTTAAGACCACACACTCTGGTGCCAGATTGGCTTGGTTAGAATCCCAACTTGTACCTCTGCTAGCCTGTGATCTTGACCAAGTTATTTAACTTCTCTGTGCCTCAGTTTCCTCATCTGTAAAATGGGCCACCAGGTAGGGTAGCGATGACGACTGTGGAGTTTATGAAACACGCATAGAACAATGCCTGGCACTGAGTAAAAGTGTTAGTAAAACAAAACCAGTAGGTAACTACATGCAGAAGTCAGTCTGTTGTGTGATCGCCCGACTGACACCAAGACGGTCAGCTTCCTACCTGCAGAAATGAAGTCCCTCATTCTGCCTGTGGGTTCAGGGAGGCTTTCACCTGGACCCTGAGCGAGGGGCAGCATTTCTGCAGAAGGAGAGGGAGGGGCAGCCTGGGCAGAGGTGCCGAGGGGAGGGAGACATGCAGAGGGTGTCGGGAAGGCTGGTGGCGCTGGAGCTGGGAGAGCCTGGCGGGGGAGCAAAAGGCAGCTGAGAGGGGCAAGTGCAGCTTGGTCAAACCACAGACGTTCTCGAATGCGGCGCTCAGGTGTGGACTGTTGGCAGGAAATAGTAAGCAGGTCTTGGGACTTTTAAACCAAGTGATGCCGCCTTGGGTTCAGAAACCTGACGTGGTCACAGTGCGGAGGGTGGGCTGTGAGTAAGAGATCAAAGACGAGTCAGGAGGCCAGAGGCAGCTGCAGAGAGATGACCCCGGAGACAGGACATGGCCACCCAAACTGAGGCAGTCACAGCAGGGGCGAGCAAGGGTGGTCTGCAGAGTACCGATTCAGAGAAAGCGTTGCTGGGACTTGAACATGGAAAGTGAGGAAGGACGGGTCAAGAGCAAGCCCCAGACTCCCGGCTTGGAAATCTAAAAGAATGATCCTGTTAACCAGGGAGCAAACAGAGAAAAAGAAGTGGATGTGGCAGAAGGTGCTGGGAACATAGCACTGGGCACACCTGTGGGACGCCCAGGGTCTGGTTGAACAGGTAATCTCGGGAGTCCAAATGGCTTGCATTCAAATCCTAAGGGGTTGTATAACGTTCCTGAGCCTCAGTTTCTTCATCTGTATAATGGGGATCATGCAATTATTAGCTGCCCAAGAGAGCTGCTTTGATCAGTACATGTAAAGTGTTAAGGACTATGCCTGACACAAACAGATTGCTCAATAAACATGCCTTGGAATTACATTAGTATTAGTACTGATAGTAATCCTAGGATTAGTGTTTGTATCATCATCCTAGTGGAAACGTCCACCATGAGCCTGGAACCCAGAAGCAAGCTCGGGTTGGGATGGATTAATTTAAGAGTCACACGTACATAGGTCAGTGATTATCTTATCAGCCTGGCCAGTGTGTTCTTGGGGGAGGAACAGATGAACATGGCCTAGGTGCTTTTCTTTTCATGTTATTTTCACTTGTTTATTTGGCTGTGCAGGGTTTTAGTTGCAGCCAGTAGGAACTGTAGTTGTGGCATACAAACTCTTAGTTGCAGCATGTGGGATCTAGTTCCCCAACCAGGGATCGAATCCAGGCCTCCTGCATTGGGAGCATGGAGTCTTAGCCACTGGATCACCAGGAACGTCCTTGACCTAAGTTTTTTTCAAATATCACCTTTCCCAACTGCAGTTTAGCCCCCACCCCACCCTTGCTGCCCTATGAAAAATCAACATGGGCCAGCGTCACCACTACCCAAAGGCATATGCCACATCCCTCAGGCCTATTGGAATGGAACTAGGATGGACAGGCAGCTGATGGAGGAGATGGAGAGGCCATGGGGGACTGCACACTCCTGGGGACAGCTCAGAGCCAGAGGACAGAACCCTGGAACGTGGTCAACATGTAAGAGGCAAAACCAGAAGAAACAGCTCAATCGGGGAACCAAGTCACAAGTGTCCCACATAACATCAACATGAAAGCCACTCAACCCTAATGGATTAGATGTGAAGACTCCACCATAGTCAGTTGGTTCGTCTGCAGATCCAGGTGCAAGTTCAAACCACACTCCCATTCGGTAGCAGGTTGAGGGGTCTTTGGGGGCTTCCCAGTGACGCTAGTGGTAAAGAACCTACTGCCAAAGCAGGAGACTTAAGAGAGACAGGTTCTATCCCTGGGCTGGGAAGATCCCCTGGAGGAGGGCATGGCAACCAGCTCCAGTATTCTTGCCTAGAGAATCCCATGGATTGAGGAGCCTGGCAGGCTACAGTCCATGGGGTCACAAAGAGTCAGACCCGACTGAAGCAACTTAGGAGGCCCACACAAGGGTTCTTTACTCCCTCCATCATAGCAGTAGACTCAACGTCTCTGAGCTAAACAGGAGTGGTGAGAAGTGAGAAATGGCAGCCCACCCTCCCCCGCACCGTCCACCTAAATCTTCACCCTAGGTGCCCAGCCCTAAACTCCACTCCACGTTCTCCAGAGCCCGAAGTGTCAGCCAAGGAAGGGGCGACACCTGAAACGGGTAGGAAACGGTACTGAAGTGGATATTGGATTCTATTAGTCAGACTTTTAGTTACAAAATAGAGATCTAATTCATATTGACGTAAGTGCAAAAGAGAAAAGCAGCCCGTATAATTGAAAAGTCTGAGCTGGTCTGGCTTTGAGCCCAGCTGGAGCTAAACAGTGTCGGCGGTGTGTGGTTTTTTGCTCCATCTCCTCCCCCGGCTGGCTTCTATGTGAGCACGTTTCACCCACCGACCCACAGCCCCTTCTCTCAGCAGCCCCCACAGAAAGAGGGCCTTGCATCTGTCATCGTCATTCTAGCAAATACTCCGGCCTTGAGAAGGTCAGGCCACATGTCCATCCCTAAGCCGAGGGGGGCTGGCTGAGCCCCAGTAGAGGGACTGTGCCGAGGAGGCCCTGCCTCCCCCAGCCTGTGTGGGATGCCATCCTCGCTTCTGGTGGCCCTCCCAACTTTGGAGGCCTCTCGTGTGTAGGAAAATAGTTCATTTCCTTTCCCTATTGCTGCTGGAACACACTCCTTAGTGGCTTCAATCACACACATTTATTATTTTACAGTTTAGGAGGTCAGAAGTGTGAAACGCATCTCCGTGAGCTAAAATCAAGGTGCCAGCAGATTGCATTACTATCTGGAGACTCGAAGGGAAAACCTGTTTCCTTGCATTTCCGGCTCCTGGGAGCTTCCTGAATTCCGTAGCTTGCGGCCCCTTCCGCCTGCAGGCCAGGAGTGGCCAGTCTTCTCATGGCGCGTCTCTCTGGCACTAGCTCTTCTGCTTCTCCATCCCATCTCTGGCTTAACTCTTGTGATTACCTCGTGCCTACGCAGATAACTCAGCATCATCTATTCTGAGGTCAGCTGATTCTCAGTCTTAATTCCGTCCACTACCTTAAGTCCTCTTTGCCATTTAAGGTAACATATTCACGGGTTCCAGGGTTCCGCGCAAGGGCATCTTTGGGGGCTATTATTCTGCCTGCCTCAGTGATTGTTACCATCATCAGTTCTAACCTTGATCCGACACTTAGTTAAGAAGTCCCTTATTGTTTTAGTTTAGTCACTAAACCATGTCTGATTCTCTTGCAACCCGTGGACTGTAGCCCACCAGGCTCCTCTGTCCATGGGATTTCCCAGGTAGGAATACTGGAGTGGGTTGCCATTTCTTTCTCCAGGGATCTTCCCAACCCAGGGATGGACCCAGGAATCTGCATTGGCAGGCAGTTGTTTTTTTGTTTTTTTTTTTTTACCACTGAGCCACCTGGGAAGCCCAAGAAGTCCATTCAGTTCAGTTCAGTTCAGTCGCTCAGTTGTATCCGACTCTTTGCGACCCCATGAATCACAGCTCACCAGGCCTCCCTGTCTATCACCAACTCCCGGAGTTTACTCAGACTCACGTCCATTGAGTCAGTGATGCCATCCATCCATCTCATCCTCTGTCATGCCCTTCTCCTCCTGCCCCCAATCCCTCCCAGCATCAGACTCTTTTCCAGTGAGTCAACTCTTCGCATGAGGTGTCCAAAGTACTGGAGTTTCAGCTTCAGGATCATTCCCTCCAAAGAAATCCCAGGGTTGATCTCCTTCAGAATGGACTGGTTGGATCTCCTTGCAGTCCAAGGAACTCTCAAGAGCCTTCTCCAACACCACAGTTCAAAAGCATCAATTCTTCGGTGCTCAGCCTCCTTCACAGTCCAACTTTCACATCCATACATGACCACTGGAAAACCATAGCCTTGACTAGACAGACCTTAGTTGGCAAAGTAATGTCTCTGCTTTTGAATATGCTGTCTAGGTTGGTCATAACTTTTCTTCCAAGGAGTAAGCGTCTTTTAATTTCATGGCTGCAATCACCATCTGCAGTGATTTTGGAGCCCCCTAAAATAAAGTCTGACACTGTTTCTACTGTTACCCCATCTATTTCCCATGAAGTGATGGGTCCAGATGCCATGATCTTCGTTTTCTGAATGTTGAGCTTTAAGCCAACTTTTTCACTCTCCTCTTTCACTTTCATCAAGAGGCTTTTTAGTTCCTCTTCACTTTCTGCCATAGGGGTGGTGTCATCTGCATATCTGAGGTTATTGATATTTCTCCCGGCAATCTTGATTCCAGCTTGTGTTTCTTCCAGTCCAGCGTTTCTCATGATGTACTCTGCATATAAGTTAAATAAGCAGGGTGACAATATACAGCCTTGACGTACTCCTTTTCCTATTTGGAACCAGTCTGTTGTTCCATGTCCAGTTCTAACTGTTGCTTCCTGACCTGCATACAGATTTCTCAAGAGGCAAGTCATGCCTTTAATTCATTTCATCCTCATAAATCCCCAGAGAGGGGGTATAGCAGGTCTCTCCATCTTACCATTGAGGAAACTGAGGCACTGAAAAGTCATTCATTTCGAAGGTCATGGATGCAGTAACCATAGAGTTGAGGCTGGACTAAGACCCCAAAGTCCAGCTCTTCACCAGGAAGTCAACTCACGGAGGATGTTGGGAGTCTTAGAATAATGGAAAATAGAGACACTTTCCTACAGTAGTCAAGGTAGGTGAGGTGGTGGGGAGGTTGTCTGGTGCCAGACCCCCTGGGTTTATGTCCCAGTTCTGTCCCTTACTAGTGATGTGAACTTGGCCAGCTCTCTCCGCTTCGCTCTGCCTTCCTGTCCTGGACAATGAAATGAGCATTGCAAGACTACAGTGAACGGGTGGCTGGTTTTATTTTTGCTTTTTAAACTAAGACAAATTCCTGGACCCCAGTTTTCCTTTCCTGCACGTAGTTTCCACCTACTTTTATTGGGGAGAGAAAATCCCATGTCTACACCTCCCTGTACTTTCCTTTTCTCCTGTACTTCCCCGTAAGGCAGCATGGCAGGGACGAGCCAACCAGGACTCTCTCTGAGCAGCCTGTGAGCTAAGAATGGCTTTACATTTTTAAAGAATTGTTTAAAAAAAAAAAAATGTGATGGAGACTGCATGTGACCTACCAGGCCTAAAATATTTACTCTCTGTCCCTTTCCAGCAAAAGTTTGCTGACCTCAGAAAGCACAAGGGTTGGTGAGCCACGCAGTCCTGGTCTGCACTGGCTGCTCGGGGCCCCTTTAGACCTTTAGACTGTGAGCCCTTCGGTCGGGGAGGAGGTCCTCTCGTAGCCACTGTGGCAGCAGTAGTGTTGGTAGTAACAGCAGAGGTGGCGGTGGCCAGGATTTATTGAGCATTTACTGTGGGCAAGCGCTGTGGTAAGAGCCTCGTGGCCTGAAATCAAACCCTCTACAGTGCTCTGAGGGACACACACTGTGAAGGCCTGTGATGTGTGGGGAAAACAGAAGCTGCTGGGGGGACCAGGTCACCGACTCGGGATGACACAGGAGAGGAGCAGGGATTTGCGCCCAGGCAGTCTGTGTCTGCACTTCTACCCTGCCTCCCAGTGTCACCATCACCTCTCGTTTCAGGCGGAATCAACTTTGACCACGCCTTCTGCACTGACTCGCCTCACCTCTTTCTCCTAGTTCTCCTGCAAAAGAGAAACTGGGAAATGGAAGGGCTGTGAGGAGCGGCTCAGACTCAAACATGTAAAATTTCATTGCCAGCATCCATCCCTCTCTCATCCATCTGTCCATCACCCATGCATCCGTCTATCCATCCATCGAGCAAACACGGCACCAGGGTCTCAGGAGCACCCACATCTTTGACGGTGCCAAATGGGGCAAACCTCAAGGCCCCAGGTCCCCCAGATTCGCTGTCACAGGGACGTGCCCAGAGGAGCTCACTGAATAGCACCGAGCACTTGATTCACATGCTGCAATTCGGGGTAGCGCCAGGCTATCCCAGCACCCTCCCCCACCCCCACATGGTTACCATGACGACATTATTTTAACAAACAGCTCCTTAATATTTAATGAAAATTACGCTCCTGGCAGGCAATCAGAGCAACCACACTGCAGAGCGCTTAGAGGGCTCCGCGAGGACATTTTTGCACGAAGCCTTCAGTTTCTCCTGATGCCCATGTACCGTCCATTGCCAGAAAACGCAAGTGTTCTGGAGGCTGGGAGCCAACGCGATGCCAGGCCTCCATTGCACGCAGCAATTGAGGGTTGTCACTTCTTTAATGCAGAATGTCACAGCGGCTATGTGCGGACGGGGGAGCGTGATAGCATTATTAAACGCTCCTTTGTACATTGATCTACTAATTTCACCACTGCTCGCCTGAGACTGCTGCAGCCTCATCTGCTTCCTGTGTCTTGAATCTTGAGCTAGGTTGTGGGACCATGTCCTGTGAGCACCAGGGTGAGAAAGAGCTGTTTCCTTTTCAAGGCACCATCTGGTCCCAGCTGGTTGATTCAGTAACAGCCAGGTGCAGGAATGGGAGCACCCAGCCCTCTGGCCTCCAAAGGGCTAATGCCAAGAGAGCAAAGACCAGAACATTCTGTGGCAGCCTCCAGCACTCTGATGGCCCAGCTATTGGCTGAGCCTGGGGGGGTGGGGAGCACAAATTAATTTACACATTGGAGATCCCCATTGGGAAAGATGGGTGGTTAACCAAGTGGGGAGAGTGTTAGCATGGTGATCTGTTGACTGTGTGCCCTTGTGTAAATTTCTTAACCTCTCTGTTCTTCAGTTTTCTCATCCATAAGTTAGAGATAATAACGCTACCTATGGGACAACCCAACTGTGATTGTGAGGTTTAAAAAAAAAATGAAATAAATGTATAAAAAGCACTAAAATCATTCTTAAAATACTCAACAGTGGGCACATGGTAAGTATTAAAAAGCTCGTAGCTGGGATTTCAGGTTCCCATGGTACCCTGCATACGATTATAATAGCTGACGTCTGTGAAGGGCTTACTGTCCCTCAGGCACTAAGCAGTCATGGAGGGATACGATGTCATTTAATCTTCACAGGCAATCCTGTGAGGCAGATACTCTCATGATTATCGTCCTCACCTTGCAGAAGAGGAAATGAGCCCAGAGGCGTTGGGGAACTAGTAGAGAGGCTACAGTAAGAGGGGGTTTGAATCCAGTTTGCCTGCATCTGCCTCCTGACCAAATGCAAAGCACGCCAGCGCAAGGAGCACACAGGTGGTGCTGGGACCACAGGTGCCTCCCTGGAGGGCTCTGGGGATAGCTGTCTGGGGCAAGTGGCTGTGCATGCCTTGAAGGCTCATGGGTCTTCGTGGACAGAGGATGGGAGTTGAAGGTGGAGGAATGGTTCTAAGTAAGAGGACCCTGAAGAGCTTGGACAGGCCGCTCTGCTCTGAGGAAAACCACAGCCTGGTTGCCTATTCAAAAAGGCAGACTCTTGGCATTGAGAGGGAGCTTACCTTAAACAGATAGTCACCTGCATAATTTGAATACATTTGATTCTTATTTGAAAGGATTGGTAGAGAAAGCATGAGACAGAGGGAGGGCAGTCTTTGGAGTTCTCCGTTTCCTTATGTAGGATTTCATTAGGGTTATGTGTCTATGGGGTTTCCCTGTGGCTCAGTGGTTAGGAACCTGCTTGTTTAATTCCTGCATCAAGAAGACCCCCTGGGGGAAGGAAATGGCAACCCACTCCAATGGGTTCTTGCCTAGGAAATCACACAGAGGAGCCCGGAGGGCTACAGTCCATGGGGTTGTAAAAAGAGTCGGACACGGCTTAACAACTGAGCACCCACGCAAAGAGTCTGTAGCAAGGGTGTATGTATATGGAAAATGAAAATATTTTGTGCTTGTACCTCCAAAAGCAAAGAAAGAAAAATGATTTAGGCTGTGTAGCAGATTACAATCAAAGACATAGTGTACTACTACACTTTTTAATATATATGTGTGTGCGTGTATCAGCTATTTATTGTCACAGCAGTGCTTCATAACAAACCACTACCAAGCTCACTGGGGAACAACAGGAAGTAATTGTTTAGCTCCCAGTCTGTAGGGTTCAGCCTGTCTGTGTTGGTTTGCTTATGAACCTGAGGTCAGCTAAGGGTCAGTTAGGTGGCTCTGCTGGTCTCAAGTGGGCTCACCGTTACCTGTGGGATGGCAGGAGGCTGGCTGCTCCAACATGACTTCAGCTGGGATGACGGGGGTGAGCGGCCCACACGCCACACCTCATCCCTCTCCAGCCGTCTTGCCCAGGCATGTTCTCGTGGTAGGCAAGTGAGAGTGCAAGCAGAGAGCTGCCAGTGCTTTCCCAAGCTGTGGCTTGCGTCCCATCTGCTAACAAACATCCCGTGAGCCAGAGCAAGTCTCATGGCCAGAGTGCAGTGGGGAGGCTCTACGGGCTCAGCGTCAGAGTCCAGACACGAGGAGGGGCAGAGAATCAGGACCCTCATCACTTTTCCCCAATACGTAAAATACATAGCCAGTGGGAAGTTGCTGTATAATTTGGGAAGCTCAACCCAGTGCTCTGTGACAACCTCGAGGGGTGGGAGGGAGGTTCAAAAGGTCGGGGACGTGTGTTTACTTAGGGCTGATTCATGTTGTCGTATGACAGGAACCAACACAACACTGTAAAGCAATTATCCTCCAATTAAAAAAAATTTTTTTAGGAAAAAATATGTTTCCCAGAATCCACCTGATGAACCATCAAGCCATCAGGGAGAAGAAGTCCTCAACGACAGATTGGAATAGTCATATAACTTCTTCTGGCCCCAGAGCCACAAGGTGAACTTGACCTCAAAGTAGGTCTTCAGTGCACAGCTTTGAAGTCAGCATCTGAGTCTTCAGCATGACACCTGATCCCTGATTCAAGGTGTCTGCAGTGATGAGCAGACCCCAGTCAAGGAACGGGGACTGGTGTGCTCCCTCCGTACCACTCGGTTTGGGTGCCTTCTTGTCCTGAGCTGCTTTCTCCCAGAGCCCCTAGAACTTGGTGTTAGCTGTATGTTCCCAGCAGAACTTTGTACTCCAGGTGTGCCCTGAAGGCAGTCTGCTTAGAAACATAAGCCAAATGAAAGCAGGCCTTGTCTAAATATTTTTTCTTAATTCCAAATCATTTTTCATTTGTAGTAGCCCTGGGCTCCCCTTGTGGCTCAGCTGATAAAGAATCCGCCTGCAATGTGGGAGACCTGGATTCTATCCCTGGGTTGGGAAGGTCCCCTGGAGAAGGGAAAGGCTACCCACTCTAGTATTCTGCCTGGAGAATTCCATGGACTGTATAGTTCATGGGGTCGCAAAGAGTCAGACACAACAGAGCGACTTTCAATACGTTGAATTTATTTTGTACTTGATACTTCTCATAACGTGAAAGACTAGAATGATTCCCATTTCCCAGGTCAGGACACTGAGGTCCAGGGACCCTGAGTGACTTCTTCAGAGTGGGAAAGCCAGGTGTGCAACCAGCCCTCTCTCTCTCCACCCCCAGAGATCTCCAACTTAGCCCCAGGGACTGGGTTCACATCTTGATTCTGCCTCTTGCAGACATGTGATCTTGGATATGTCACTTACCCACTCTGAGCCTCTGGTGAGAATTCTGTCTCCCTGATAGGGTTTTTATTTTTAATTTTTAAAAGATTTTATTCATTTGGGTATTTATTTTTGGCTGTGCTAGGTCTTCCCTGATGCTTGGGCTTTTCTCTAGTTCCAGCAAGAGGGAGCTGCTGTCCAGTTGCCGTGCACAGGCCCCTCGGTACGGTGGCTTCCCTTGTTGCAGAGCATGGGCTTCAGGCGCACAGCTTCAGTAGATGCGGCACGTGAGCTCAGTGGTTGCAACTCCAGGGCTCTAGAGCACAGGCTTAATAGTTGTGGCGCGTGGGCTTAGTTGCTCTGCAGCATGTGGGATCTTCCCAGATCAGGACTAGCACCCGAGTCTCCTACATGGAATGCAGAAGAATTCTTTCCCACTGAGCCACCAGGGAAGCCCCCTGATAGGGTTTTTATGATAAGTAAATGAGTTTAAAATTAACTGAGATTCTTGAGTGCTGCCCTCCAGTCGGAAATGTTCCTCATGCTCTCATGTAATCCTCAAAACCACCCTGAGAAGTAGTACTGGTATTATCCCGTCTTTACAGATAAGCAGCTGAGCCTCATTGACAATCCCAGTGACCAGCCGGAGGTCACACCGTGGTGGAGCTGAGACCTGGAGGAAGGCTGTGTGCCTCAGAAACCAAGGCCCCTCTGCTTCCTGTGAAGAAGTTCAGAAAGGATGCTGTCATTTTCCTTTGGAAACCTTGAGATTGAGCGGCACATAGGGGAAAACCCTGCTGCCACCCTAAAAATCATCTAAAACTGGTGCTTCCCCAAGCATCTAGCCCCTTCAGACAGTAGGAACGTTATTTTAGACCTGGGGTCCCCAGCTTCTGGACCATGGACCTGTACCTCCTGTCAGATCAGTGGTGACATTAGATCAGAAACAAAGTACAAAATAAACAGGGTTTCCCTGGTGACTCAGTGGTAAAGAACCCTCCTGCCAACGCAGGAGACGCAGGTTCGGTCCCTGGATTGGGACGATCCCCTGGAGGAGGTAATGGACAAACCACTCCAGTAGTCTTGCCTGGAGAATCCCATGGGCAGAGAAGCCTGGCGGGTTACAGTCTATGGGGTCGCATGAGTCGGGCACGACTCAGCGACTAAGCACGCATGCACACACAATAAATGTAACGTGCTTTAATCGTCCCAAAACCATTCCCACCCACCCAGTTCCTGGAAAAATTGTCTTCCATGAAACCAGTCCCTGGTGCCAGAAAGGATGTTGACCACTGCTTTAGAGAATCCCTGAACTCATACCTCTAGGACCAACAGAAAAAGAAAAAAAAAACCCTACTCCAGCTAAAGGTCGAGTTCATTGAACCCAATGACTCAGAAGGCAGTAACATCATCCAGCACTTAAGAAACACTGAATGAATTACGTGCCCAAATTCCTCTGGTTCAGATGTAATATCGCTGCCAGTTTCGTTTGCCAGGCACGTGAGCATTACTAAAAGGATCCATACTGGGCACTTAGGCCCCTCCACCCGTACCCTGACACCTCTCCCATCTATAAAGCTTTCTGAGCACCTTGACAGCAGAGTCTTTTAACTCGTGAAGGGTAGTTAGAACACGGATGAGTGCCTGTGTTCCACACAAAAGAAAACAAAGGCTGCAGCCATTAAATTTTGGCAAAAGAGGTCAAGGCCGACACTGACTGTTTCTCTGTGTTCAGTCAGAATCGTGGGTCCAATTTCTGTTCCACCATTTACTGTCTGTGTTGGCGTTAGTGGTAAAGAACCCAGCTGCCATTGTAGGAGACGTTAAGAGGGTTCGATCCCTGGATCAGGAAGATCTCCTGGAGAAGGCAGTGGCAACCCACCTTAATATTCTTGCCTGGAGAGTTCCATGAACAGAGGACCCTCACAGGCTACTAGTTCATGGGATTGCAAAGAGTCAGACGAGATGGAAGTGATTTAGCACAACCTTGGGGAAGTTACTTTCCTTTTCTGTGCCTCTGTTTGCACCTCTGTAAAATGGGGATAATAGTGATTACCTTTTAGATAATAGTGACTACCTTGTTCTGAGAATTAAGTAGTTAATCCATGTTGTGCGCTTAGAACCACAGTACCTGAAGCACACAGGAAGCCTGTGATAAATACTGCATCTTGCTATTACTATGTGCATGTTGAGTAATCATTAATGGAAATGAAGTGGAAATTTATGCTTAGTAAATGTAGTTTGGAGACAAAATCCTTAGGGGGCATGGGAGTGGAATCACAAAAGACGGCTAGTGTGATGAGCACATTCCGGAGTCCACTGGGATAGGTGACTTGCCCACGGTCTTCCTGCTAGAGAGAGGCCACTTGGGGAGTAGAAGCCAGTTTCCCTGACCCCAAAATCAGGATCCTTTCTGCTTGTCCACAGTTCCTGAGAAGGGGCTTCTGTCCCATCCCTAAGTCCCCTCTTACCGCACTGTAACTTACCATGAGAAAAGTGTCTATATTCACTTATCTAATGGAAACCTCCCTGAGCTCCTTAAACCTTCCAGCCAGCAGATTCAATGGTGCTGAGCACCTATGTTTGCAGTAACCATGCAGTAAGGAGATAGCCTGTATGGAAGAATAATTAAGCACTAGGTTTAATTAAATCAATCTCCCTCTCTGCTTCCATGCCCCTCTCAAATCAGAAGCCTGTTGAAACCCTTAACTGGAAGCTCTGATTTGAGCCGTTTCTAATCAGACTCAAAATTGCAAGCTTGTTGTCTTAATCTGCTCCCAAGATATCAGGCTTCCGTGTGTGATTCATCTTTCCTTTCCTTGGACACGTTTCAGACACAGACAATCATTGTACTACGGCTTATCCTATTGTGGTTATTATTCCCTGAAAGGAGTGAGTAGAAACAGTAACTTTCCTTGCATATTTCTTCAAGCACCCACACAGCCCTCTTTTTAATTCCAAAGCCAAGGGATGAGCTTTGTGCTTTTTTTTTTTTTTTTTTGCAACCACTGTGACCAAGGTCCTTTGCCTCCACCCTCAAGAATCTTCATTAATTTTTTTAAACCTTCTTTCTTCTCTTTTCTGAAGGGTGGTGACCTGCCCCAAGTTGTGAAATAATGACAGTATGCAAAACTGGACCTTGGGTCCCCTAGCATTTCTCCCTTCCCTCCCAAGCCCGAGGGTGCCTGCCTCTTCCTGAAGCCCACTTCTGCCACCCTGGTCCAGTCCTTGGGACTGGCCAGGTGGGGCCTGAGTGACACTGCAGAGCTCTTGTGTTGAGGTGCGATGGCCTTGCTGAACGAAGCTTGGCCCTTGTGGGAGGAGTGGTGGTGGGAACACTGAGAAAACTCAAGGAACCAGAAGCAAGCAGTGGGAACCCTGGGTGCAGGTGGCGATGCAAATTCAGCACATAACGGGGGGTTGGGGGGTGCCTGCATTGGGTTCAGCACTGGTGCTTTTTTTTCTTTTTCTCTTCTCTTTTTTTTGATCAAAGCATAGTTGATTGACAATATCATGTTAGTTTCAGATGTGTGCAGGGTTTACTGCATGACCGTGTTCTTTTCCGATCCTTACATGGCCAACCTCTGATTCTTCCTATTTCCACCTAAAGACACCCCTTCAATTATAGAGGCAAGAATGGTAGACAGAGGGGTAACAGTACTTCAGAAAAACAAAACAGAATCACTGGAGCTGGGGGTGATGTGATCTGGGTGAGATTTTTCAGTATTGCCCTGAAGTGAAGTGACAGTCACTAAGTCGTATCCGACTCTTTGTGACCCCATGGACTGCAGCCCACCACGCTCCTCTGTCCATGGGATTCTGCAGGCAAGAATACTGGAGTGGGTTGCCATTTCCTGAAGCAGCATAGAATTGTTGGAAAACAGACACCAGAACAGGAGAGCAGGCAGAGGGGCGATGGCAGCTTGAACCAGGATGGAAAGCAGTGGGAAGCGATCAGATTTCAGGGTATATTTTGGAGAAAGAGACAATGGGAGCTGCTGATGAATAGGCTGGGGTGAGGGGAAGGGTGTGTTCTCGCCTGTCTGGACTCTGCTACTGGGACCTCACTGGCTCATGAAGATGTCACCGGATTGCAGTCAGGAGACAGGCCTGAGCTGTGAGCAGCATGGTACTTGGCAAGTCAGCAACAGCATCACATCACCGAGATGTTGAATTTGTCATTTCCAGAGGAACCACCCAGGGGCCCGTCTGCACAGTGACAGCATGTGGCTGTGATTCACACAAACACACCCAATGAGAATGAAATACAGAAGACATCAGGAGGCCGAGGCATCTTTGTCCTGTTCAGTAAAGGAAGGGCCCCTCTTAGGCGGTGCCGTGTCACATTGGAGGTTTGGAGTGGCATTGAAAGTCTTTATCGTAACAGCCCTGACCATAACAACATATTTTAAACAGTGCTTTTCAGCAGTGGGAGGAGGCAGGGGCAGCTTTGCCCCCCCAGAGGACATGGGCAAGGTCTGCAGACTTGGTCAGTTGTCACAGCTGGAGGGGGTTGCTCCTGGCGTCTACTGGGTGAAGGATTTCAGCATGTTGCTGAACACCCTACAACACACAGAATGTCTCCCTCAACAGAGAGTTAGCTGACCTAAATGTCAACTGTGCCAAAGCTCAGAAATCCTGATTTTTTTCCTCCGTTGGCATAACATGATTTCTTTTATTTCTTGTATTTTATTGAAGTGTAGTTGATTTACAATGCTGTGTTAGTTTCAGGTGTACAGCAAAGGGATTCAGATTTTATGTATTTTTTCCTTTTACAGATTCTTTCCCCTATAGATTATAACAACATGTTGAGTACAGATCCCTGCGCTATAAAGTAGGTACTTATTGGTTATATATTTTATATATACTAGCATGTATATGTTAAGCCCCAATTCCTAATTTATCCCTCCCCCCTCCCCCCTTCCCCTTTGATAACCATAAGTTCATTTTCTATGTCTGTGGGTCTTCTACTGATTTACTGGTAGAATTTAATCATTTTTTTGAGATTCTACATATAAGCGATAGCATATGACATTTGTCTTCCTCTGATTTACTTAGTACGATAATCTCTAGGTCCATCCATGTTGCAAATGGCATTTCGTTCTTTTTCATGGTTGTGTAGTATTCGTGTGTGTGTGTGTGTGTGTGTGTGTGTGTGTGTGTGTGTGTCTCTGAGTGACATCTTTCTCCGTTCATCTGTTGCTGGACATTTAGTTTGCTCCCATGTCTTGGCTCTGGTGAATAGTGAACAGTTAATCGTACTGCAGTGAACATTGAGGTGCATGTATCTTTTGATGAGATGCAGTGAACACTGAGTTGCATGAATTATGGGAGAAACCCTAATTTTAACTATAGACATCCCATGCTGGGGGGAAATGGTTAACCCTATTCAGGCCTGTTGCAAAATCCTGTGGTTCAGAGCATCGGCTTTGTGGCCTGGTGGGCTCTGCTGGTGTCTACACCTGATAGAGGAGTTTCTTGCTCTATATGCTTGGGAGGCATCAATGAAGAGTTAAGTACACATACATTTATAGCAGCATGTCTGAAAGGCTGCCAGTTTCAGGGAACTATTTATTTTAATTAAAATGCACAAAAATGCCATTAAAAGTTAAGCAACATGTGCTAAAACTTGGAAGCAACTGAAATGGTGTTCTGTAGGTACCTAGATAAACAAGGCGTGGTGCATCCACACAGTGGGGTATTACTCAGTCACACAAGGAAATGAGCTCTCAGGCCGAGAAAACACGTGGAGGAGGCCTAAATGCATCTTAGTAAGTGAAGGAGGACAATCCAGCGTGCTTCCGTGTTGAATGAGGCCAGCTCTAGCACGTTCTGGTAAGGGCACAACTACAGGGACAGCAGAAAGGTCAGGGGTTGCCAGGGGTGGTGGGGAGGGAGCACAGGGGGTTTTTATGGTGGTGACGCTCCTCTATGAGACTGTGATGGTGGACATGTGTCATCCTAGATTTGTCAAAACCCATTAAATGAACAATACACAGCGTGAACCCTACTGTAAACTGTGGACTTCAGTTAATGATCAGTTTTGTTGGAACAATATAGGTTCATCAGTTGTGACAAACAAACCATATTAGTGCAGGATGTTAATAGTAGGAGAAACTAGGGGAAGAGAGGTGAGGAGGGATGTGGAAACTCTACTTTCTGCACATTTTTTTCTGTAAAACTAAAACTGCCCTAAATATTACATACTTAGTCACTCAGTTGCATCCAGCTCTTTGCAGCTGCACAGCCTCCTCTGTCAGGCTCTTCTGTCCATGGCATTTTCCTGGCAAAAATATTGGACTGGTTTGCCATTTTCTCCTCTAAGGGATCTTCCCAACCCAGGGATTGAACTGGTGTCACCTGCATTGAGGGCAGATTCTTTACCACTGAGCCACTGGGGGAGCCCGGCCCTGAGTATTAGTCTATGAATTTAAGTTAATTTGAGCAATATGATATATAACAGATTTAACAAAGTTACTCATTCTAATAGCTAACACTTATTGAGTGCTTCCAAAGCAGCAAACACATCATAAAATTTGTTACTGTCATTATTGTGGGCATGCCTCTAACAGAAGATCTGAAAAGGAGCGGCAGCTCTCAAACAGCACTTACTCAGGTCCAAGAAGGTACAGTGTTGAGCCTTAGAAATTTGATCCCCACCACAGCCCTAGGTGGCTCAGAGGTTAAAGCGTCTGCCTGCAATGCAGGAGACCTGGGTTTGATCCCTGGGTCGGGAAGATCCCCTGGAGAAGGAAATGGCAACCCACTCCAGTATTCTTGCCTGGAGAATCCCATGGACGGAGGAGCCTGGTGGGCTACAGTCCATGGGGTTGCAAAGAGTCGGACATGACTGAGTGACTTCACACACACACACACACACACACACACACACACACACACACACACAGCCCTAGGAAGAAGGTCCTAGCATCATCTTCATTTTATAAGACAAGGAAATGGCCACTCAGAGAGGCTCAGTCGTGTGAGCTGTGTCACAGGGCACTGGAGGCAAGGTGTGACTCAGATCTAATTAACTGCTGGGCCCGTGAGCCTGACGTTGTGCTCTGCCGTTGTGCATGCGTGTGTGTGTGTCGTGTGTTATGTGTGTGTTGTGTGTGTGAGAGAGAAATGGAAGAGAAATGGGGGTGATTGGTGAGTGTAACTGGATAGAAGGAAAGAAGATGGAAGAAATGCATCAATAAATGAAAATATCCCTTCCCCTCTAGTAACAACCACTCTGTTTCTCCATGTTTGTTTTCGTTTGGTCTGGAAGGGTAGCAGGGTCAAGGGATCAGCTGTAGAGTGATGAATGGAAACTAAAATTTTGGTAGTGAACACCCTGTAGTATATGCAGAAATGGAAACATGATAATGTAGTACATATGAAACCTATATGATGTTATAAACCAGTGTTATCTTCATTTTAAAAAAAGAAAATACACAAATGAAAGAGAGGGGCAAAAAAGAAAGTGTCAGAAGACAGAGGAAAAGGGCAGGGAGCCACATTTTTTGGAGCTGCCTGGAGCTGGTGGCCTGGGCTCAGGAAGGTTTTCCCAGCGTCCCCTGTCCACAGCCCCAGCCCTGTGTCTGGGTCTCTTCCTGTGGGCGTTGCCACCCTCTACCCTGCTTGCCCACCAGGGTTCATCACGGGGTAGTGTGCAGCAGTGACCCAGGCCAACCAGTGTTTCCGTCAGGCCCTGGCCAGCCTGAGAGCTGAAGCCGGCCTCCATCCTGGGTGGTCCTGGATGGCTTCTCTTGCCCAAAGTTGCATGGCCGGTTCCCAGCCAGCTGCAGAAGTCCCCCCTCCACCCCCGCGTCTCCAGAGGGGGAATATGAGGACCCGGCAGCAGCCATCACACTCTTAAATGAGCATGAGCAACCCACGGTCCCAAAGAGCCACCTCCAGCCCCGCAGACAGCGTCAATGCCTGCTGCTTTCAGGGACCAGAGACAGCCACTTGCCTCTTTCAGAAGGTGCCAGAATGAATTGTCCGGAGGACTCCCTCCAGCTGCCCCACCTTGCATCTTCCCACCCTTTATAAGGTGATGTCATGCATGGGAGGCAAAGTGGCATTCCTCTCTCTCAAGCCACTTTCTCAGTTCTCCTTGTCACCTTTTTTTAAAAAATCCATCTTAGTTATCTTGACCCTAGTCCTCCACTCACTCACAGAGAAACCCACATGAGGACCTGGATGTCATCCTGGTCATTTCTGGTCCTCTCTGTGTCTGGAACCGTGCCTAACACAGAGTGTGTCCTCAAGAAGTGCTTGAATGGCACTGCTCTGAATGAGTTAATGGCACTACTTTGAGTCTCAACCAAGGGCAGAAAATCCAGACAGGCATTTTTTTCATCCATTCCAGAAGACTTCAGATTCTTGTTCAGTCGCTCAGTCGTGTCCAACTCTTTGTGACCCCGTGGACACCAGACTTCCCCATCCTTCACTATTTCCCAGAGCTTGCTCAAACTCATGTCCATTGAGTTAACGATGCCATCCAACCATCTCATCCTCTGTCGTCCCCTTCCCCTTCCCTCAATCTCTCCCAGCATCAGAGTCTTTTCCAATGAGTTGGCTCTTCGCATCAGGTGGCCAAAGTATTGGAGCTTCAGTTTCTGTCCTTCATTCTCATATTGTCTTTCAACACCCCCACATTGATTTCTCTCCCCAGGGCCATCACCAAGGAGCTGCATTAAATGACAGTTCATGACTCCCTGCTGCCCTCCCCTGTCTCGTTAAAGGGGACACACAGGTGGGGGCAGACTGAAGAGCCAAAGTAATCGCATCACAGGGGAGGTGTGAGCCCTGGCGAGGACATTTGCAATTATATTAGGTGGGGAAAGGCGCTTTCAGAGGAAGGGACACCTGGAGGTGAGGCTTCTGCAGGGGAGCTGGCTTCTCTTCAGAGGCGCTGCAGGAGATGCTTGCTGAGCTGCACAGGAAGAGGGTGTGGCCGCTGGGATTACTTCCAGCATAATTGGCTTTGCATGGCTCACATATCAGCAATCAATTTCTGTATTTCCTTTTACAGTTGGAATTCATAAACAAATCTGTGCATTCTCACCCTGTAGCAATTTTTTTTTCCTGCTTCTTTCTGCTGTTTTGCTGTTCATCTCACTAGCACCTAGACTCCTTATGTCTCCAGTATGGACCAGACATTTCATATCTGGTGGCTCAAATGGTAAAGAATCTGCCTACAATCAGGAGACCTGGGTTCAATCCCTGGGTCGGGAAAATCTCCTAGAGAAGGGCATGGCAACCCACTCCAGTATTCTTGCCTGAAATATCCCATGGACAGAGGAGCCTGGCGGGCTACAGTCCATGGGGTCACAGAGTCAGACATGACTGAACAACTAACACACACACTCACATACATGTTCAGGATGCTAGATGTCAAGCAACAAGGGAGTAAGGTGGGTGCCTTTTAGGTGCCCACAATCTAGCAGCCAGGCAGCTTTGAGATTGTGTGAAAAATTCTCCAGCCAGTGTACACAGAGAGGAGAGTCTTCTGCAGTGTGACCATCAGGACCATCTTTAAAAATCTCCCATCAGATCCCAGGAAGATCCTCAGTCCTCCCACCTGCCAAGTCAGACCCTCCCCCAAAGAATCAGCTTTATTAAGAGTTTCAATCAGCTCACTCTTAATTTTTCTCTCTCCTGCAATCAGTGAGTCATCAGGCTGTAATTCATTAGGATTACTCTTATCGTCAGTAAGAGCACAGCTGGGCACCCAGTGTCTCAGCCGGAGCTCTCTGCAGACAGGAGGGGCCAATGGCAAATGCAGGGGTGGGGGGCCCCACCCTACCAGGTCCGGGATGCCCCCTTGAAGGAGGAGGACTCAGAGGGGAGGCAGAAACACTCACCAGTCTGGATCCGAAGCCCAATTCCCACAGCTCTTGTATAGCTCTTTTCTATGACCCTTTTATTAAAGGTACAATTTTTATTAAAATGGATGAGCTCTTCTCTAAGAATTCTTTCACTCTCTGCCCTCTTCTCTGGTTTCCCTTTGCATCAAATAGGCATAGCCAGACCTATTTCATGGGATTCTGGGGAGGATAAATCAAGATAATGAATATGAACGCCTGTGACACAATGATGGAGGTGATTGGCATGTTTTGAGCACTTGTTTTCCATTTTATGCACCATTCATGCAGAGTCTTGTTTAATTCCTACAGAAACACTGCGAAGTGGGGCTTTTTTGGTTCATTTATCTATTCATGCTTTTAAAAAACATTTATTGGGCATCTACTGTGGCCAAATATTATGCAACTGGGGATCTAGCCATGACTAGGCAAAGTTGCTGCAGGCATGCATGCCAAGTCACTTCAGTCGTGTCTGACTCTTTGTGACACCGTGGACTGCAGCCCGCCAGGCTCCTCTGTCCATGGGATTCTCCAGGCAAGAATATTGGAATGGGTTGCCATGTCCTCGTCCAGGGGATCTTCCCGACCCAGGGATTGAACCCAAGTCTCTTTCTATTTCGTGAATTGGCAGGCGGGCTCTTTACCACTAGCACCACCTGTTACACCATGTTATAGACCAGGACACCAAGACTCAGAGACAGTCAGTCACTTGGGCAGGGTCACAGCACCACTTGGCTGGCTCTGAAGCCAGTCCCTGCTCTGCTGTGAGGGACTATCTCCCCAGGTCTGAGCACAGTGCTAGGAAAGGAGAGAATTTTGTTTATGTCTGAAGCTTCCTTCCACCCTCCCCCGGCTTGCGTAGATTTGATTACAGGACATCAAGGAGAGGACTGCCTGGGGATTAGGAGTTAATGGGTGTGACCTCAGGGAAGTTGTTTAACCCCTCTGAGTCTGTTTCCATGGCAGTGAGTTGGAGAGGAAATTAACAAGGTTGGATGGCCTTTCAAATAGCCAGCATATGGGAACATGCTTTAAAACCTGATGTCCTGGGACTTCCCTGGTGACTCAGTGGTTAAAAACCCACCTGCCAGTACAGGGGAATGGGTTCAATCCCTGGTCCAGGAAGATCCCACAAGGCAGCTAAACCCATGCACCACAACTACTGAAGCCCTTGCACCCTAGAGCCTGTGCTCCACAAGGAGAGTGGCCCCTGCTTACCACAACTAGAGAAGGCCCACACGTGTTAATGCAGACCCAGTGCAGCCAAAAATAAATAAATGAATAAATTTTAAAGATACACTGGATATATCACCTTCAGCAAGTTACTGATCTCACTGTGCCTCAGTTTTGTCATCTATGAAATGGGAATAATACAGTACATACTGAGAGGGTTGTTCACTAGAATTAAGTAATCTTGTTCCAGTGGTAACCACTGTGACTCCCTGCTGTCCAGCACCATAGCTTTATTCTTTCCTTCAAAAGTACAGCAAAACCCTGATATTCTGAGATGGTCCTAATGATTACATTTCTTACTCTGAAAATCAAGTCTATTGTTTCTGGAAAACGTCATGTCCCACTGTTCAGTGTGGGATTTATAGCTTCAGACTGGGAGGTTTTTATTTTGTCTGTTTGTTTTGTTTTTTTAATGCGACATTTAGAAATTTAATGGAGCAATTTCATTTCCATTGACTGAAGTAGACTGTTGAAAGAACAAGAAAGCTAAAGAGCAGGTTCTCATTCCAGGACACAGCCTCGTTCGTTGGAGGGATTTTTGTGTTTTCCTGACAAAGAACTAAGACTTTGTTTTTCCTTCAGGCTAATCAGTGACGAAACCCCCTGTCCCAAACCCAAGTCAATTCTGTTTAACCAGAACAACTGGGAGTGTGGACCAGGAGATGACCAGTCTAGATGCAGGGACAGGTCCCATCCACTGTGCAGAGGACAGGTTGGGTCCTCTTGCCAGGTGTGGTGGTCGAGTCACTGCAAGGCCATGTTTGGGCTTTTTTGAGATCTCAGGTTGCTCAACCTGGAAGCCTAAACTCATGAAACATCATGGCTGCCCATCCTCTTCAAGTGAATAGTACATTTCAGGACCTTCATTCCAAGGGATGGCAGCAATGGGTGCCCACTGACTTATCTGCACTGGGGCAACAAGCACCGTGTACTCAGCATCTCCATGCATGTGACAAGCCCTTCCCAGGCACTTCGTGTAGTCATCCCCAGTTGTTATCAGAAATGCATTTTACAGATGAGGAAACTGAAGCTGAGAGAGAGGGGCGTGGCTCACCCAAGGCTACACAGCTATGAAGTTAGCGAGCCAGGTCCTTTTTATTCCAAAGCTCTTTTCATTCTGGTAAACAACCAAGAAAACTTAAAAATGGGAGATGAGGAAACAGTAGAAAAAGCCTCAGGGACAGGTGACGATGGTGATGGTAGTGGTTAACCATCAGTAGAAAAGGGCTACTGTCCATCGTGGTAATAGTGATGTTACTAACTATTCATTTTTAGAAAAGGATCTAAAAATGGATGAAAAGATACTTAGTCAACTCTTTTGAAAAGAGTGGAGTTTGTAGGCTTGAATTCCCAATGTCAAAGGCAGAACTGAGCCTGATCAACCTGCTTCTGGATTTCTTTCCTCCCTGCCTTCCTGCATCACAGGCTGCACACTGTAGGCCATTTTTTGCTTCTAGTCTAAATAGGACTAAATGAACCCAATCTGTCCTGCCCACAGGAAAATGAGAGCGGCTGACACTTATTTAGCACTCTGTGTGCCAAGCCCTGTTCTCTGCACTTTCCGGTCTTAACTCCCTTAAAGCTGTACAAGGATCCTGTGGGACAGACCCCCGTAGCATGATCTTTTTTCAGAGATGAGAAAATCGAGGTGCAGGGGAGCCACGTCACTCATGGAGGTGACTCCCCGGAGAGCGGCCAGGACACACGCCCAGGCAAACTGGTCCTGAGGCTACTCTACCCGCCCCTGCCCAATAGGACCTGTTCCCAGCCTCATTCTTCCAGTTGAGCAGTGGTTTTGCACAGACTTGTTCAGTACTCACTCCGTGGATCGTGTCGCAATTTTACAGAAGTCCTGGGTGTCCAAGGTCAGGGGGTTCCATCCACAGAACAGCCTGTACCTGTACCAGCTCAGCACACCTGTACCAAATCCCTACCCGGTCCGAAGTACCAAACCGTATGAGTGCAGGTTCTCAGCCACACCCTCATGGAATTCCAGATTCCCAGAGGGCTGGAGGGCTGGGAGCATCTTGGATATTTTTATCTTCCCTGCCCTGAGCTACAGTCTTCCTGTACCTCCTACATGGACCCTCTTATCCGCCTCTTAACCCTCTCCCACAGCACTGAGAGCACGTCTTCTCCCTGTCGTACATTTTTTTTTTAATTGCAGTATAGTTGCAACCCACTCGAGTAGTCTTGCCTGGGAAATCCTATGGACAGAGGCGCCTAGCAGGTTACAGTCCATGGGATCGCAAGAACTGGACACAGCTTAGCGACTAAACCACCAACCACCACCGTAGTTGCTTTTAGGCTTCCCAGGTGGCAGAGTGGTAAAGAATCCACCTCCCAATGCAGGAGACACAGGAAATGCGGGTTCCATCCCTGGGTCGGGAAGATCTCATGGAGCAGGAAATGGTACCCTACTCCAGTATTCTTGCCTGGAAAATTCCATGCATAAAAGAGCCTGGCAGGCTGTAGTCCATGGAGGCACAAAGAGCTGGACACGCCTGAGCAACTAAGCATACATTACACACATAGTTGATTACAGTGCTGTGTTGGTTTCTGAAATACAACCAAGTGAATCAGCTATCAGTTCAGTTCAGTTCAGTCACTCAGTCGTGTCCGACTCTTTGTGACCCCATGAATCGCAGCACACCAGGCCTCCCTGTCCATCACCAACTCCTGGAGTTCACTCAGATTCACGTCCATCGAGTCAGTGATGCCATCCAGCCACAAGTATACACATATCTCCCCTCTCTTGGACCTCCCTCCCCAGACTCCTGACATACATTTGCACTGATTTTCTCCCCCACTCCTGCTCAACGGGAGTAAGAATTTGCCCTCACCACATGCAACCTAGTTGTTAACCATTTGTTCATAACCTGCCTTGTCTTTCTGGTTGGAACCAAACAGGCATGGTTTCCAACAGCACAAAGAGAGAAGCTGCTTAAATAACAAGGCTCATGAGGCTGGAGCAAGAGGGTGTCCATTCATGGCCTCATTCAGAACCACTCCTGTCTGAGTCCCCAAAGAGAAATGCTCTCACATGTCTTCTTTCTCTCTCTGCATCCGTCTTACCTGAGTCTAGAATGTGATGTCTTTCCCTCCTCTTAACCCAATTCCGCAGTCACACCTCCCATGCCACTTCATCATCTCCTGACTTACATGGAAGATCAATGCATTTCAAGTAGGAAATAATGAAGGCAAAGAGCTTTCACCTGAGGTGGAAATTATGCCGCCAGCTTGATGCAAATTGGAGGCAAAGACAAAAATAAAGTGGTGTTAGGTAGTATAGGCACACTCAATTCCGTACAGTATTTGTTGCGTTTGTAGCAAGGTGGGCTGGGTGCAGAGCCCAGATAAAACTAACATTGTGTCAAGTTTAGGCTTTTTGGGAAAAGATGTCGGTGAAAAACAGTGGATATTTGTTCAGAGTTTTTGCAGAGACATGAATTGTTTTGTAGCCTTCAGTGTATCAGGCTTTTCCCTCTGTCCCCCACCTGCTAAAAAGCAGGGGGCACTCTGGGAATGGAAAGATGATCGTGGCCACCAGTTTAGGGTTGGAGCATAATTTCTGCTCATCACACATGTGGGTTCCAATTTCTGAGGCTCAAAATGTATTGGTCCTTCATTTTGTGCCCATGCTGGGTTTAAGTTAGTTGTTTTCAAAGGCTCATAGATGGGAGCTGGCAGCTGTGGGTGAGGCCACAATGTCACGGACAGGTGCATACGCCATTGCCTACTCTATTCCTCCTCTTCCAGGAAGCATCAGGGGTTGTCATCCATGCCTGAAAAGGAGGTTCCAAATGAAAAGCCATGCATGTCTGCCTTACAGAGCTTGCAGGCGCTGTTATCAGCATTCTCCTGGCAGACAGTAATTGCTCTGCCATAAGGCACTGCCTCTTACATGTACCGCATGCTGATTTTAAGTGACCTGGATGGATATTGATCATTTTTATGGTTAGGTATATATTCTCAAGAGTAATAGGAAAAAAGATAACCTGTGTTATGTTGTAACCTGTTGTGATACGTATTACTGCTTAGAATGATGCTAGACTTTGCAAAACAATTTCTTTTATTAAGAAAAGACGATGGGTGGTATTTGTCTAGGGCATAACGCACGACAGTATGGTGCAGATGACTGAAGTTAGAGGAACCACGCTCGAATGTGAGCATTTTTAGTTAACTTTTTAAAAACCACCATGCATATGGTCTTGTCTGCCACACTCCTCCCCCACCCCCCAATTTATCTCCCCTATTTCTGGAAGAATGAAAGAAAAATGTCAGTGTGCACATGAATGACTTTGGGGTGTCCTAAAACCATAGATCCCTCATATTCTCACCAAAAGAGCCTCATACAGTGGGTTTGAGGGAGGCCCTGGAATCTGCATTTTAATAAGCTTCCCTGGTGGCTTCATGGTAGAAGGTCCTTAGGACCTTACTTCTCAAAGTACTGTCTCAGAATGTGCGCCCAAACAAAGCTTTGGCATAGAAGGCGCCCTTCTATTTTTTCCCCAGTGATTGATGCCTGCTCTCTGGGAATAAAGTCTCATAAAACCTAATTTAATTGTTGAGCAGTGCTTCCTCTTAGAGCCTCTTGTGCATGCAGGTTGGGGGGCCACTTGGCTCATTGGGATTTGTCAACCTCAGCACTATTGACATTTGGGGCTGGCTAACTCTTGGTCACGATGGATCAGCCTCACGTTGTAGGATGGCCTCTACCCTCTAGATATCAGTGGTGCCGTCCAACCCCCACTGTTGTGATAGCCAAAAACATCTTCAAATGTTGCCAGACATCCTCCAGGGGGACAGACTCTTCCACAGGGAGAACCACTGGGTTATGTGGGTGCCTTCATCCCACTTTGATAAGCCTTTCAAGTCACCACTGGACTCAGAAAATGGTGCTAAAAATGCATTTGCCAGCCTCCTGTTTCAAGGATCCAAGTTGCTTGAAAAGGCAGGTCCCCAGATGGAAAAAGTCTGCTTCAGTAGAAATTATTCATAGCTCTATACCCCCTTGAATTTGTATTCTGTGCATGAAACAAAATGAGAAGCCTGCAGCCTGGCATCAACCTACTTTAGATCAGCTGTGAATTCAGGGGACTTCATGAACTCAGTATATAGGTGGGACAGGGTAGGTGGCCAGTGGACTGCCCTCCCAAGGGAATCCAAATGATCCAACATGTGTTTCAGGCTTACTGTGTGCCTGCACTATGGTAGCTGGTAAGGATACTAACATGAATGAGATGGAGCTCTGTCCCTAGAGAGGCTTCGGTCTATTAGGAGGAGTCAGGCAAGCATGACATAATAGTCCTTTGCCACGTGGCCTAGCTTCAGATCCAACTCTGCTTATACTAGCTGTGTAACTGTGGGCAAGTTGCATGGTCTCCTGTGCCTCTGTTTCCTCAGAGGTAGAAAGGGTACCTACCTTAGGCGGTTGTTAGAAATGGTAGGTACATCACACAGTTGTTTGGAGGGTTCATGCATGTAAGGCTTTTCGAAAAATGCCTGGTGTGCAGAAAAGCCTATGTTAGAAAACCGAGTGGTGGGCCTCTCTGGTAGCTCAGTGGTAAAGAATCTGCCTGCCGATGCAGAGGACATGGGTTTGATCCCTGGTCTGGGAAGATCCCACACACCATGGGGCAACTCCTGAGCCCATGAGCCTAGAGGCTGTGCTCTGCAACGAAAGAAGCCATCGCGATGAGAAGCCAGCAAACCACAACTAGACCAGCCCCTGCCGCTCTGGTTGTGGTGACAACTAGAGAAAGCCGCACGCAGCAATAAAGGCCCAGCACAGCCAAAAATTTAAAAAATTTTAATTTTTACAAGTTTAAAAATAAAATTATGTGTGTCAGTCACTCGGTTGTGTCTGACTTTGTGACCCCATGGACTGTAATCTGCCAGGCTCCTCTGTCCATGGGATTTCCCAAGCAAGAATACTGGAGTGGGTTGCCATTTCCTTCTCCAGGGGATTCCCCCTGACCCAGGGATTGAACCCAGGTCTCCTGCATTGCAGGTAGATTCTTTACCATCTGAGCCACCAGGGAAGCCCTATCTATATAAACCCAAATTCAGTCTTGGATTAGGTAACTATCACCAGTGGACCATGAACGTAATCAGTGTTCAGTATGGCTGAGAGTCTGAGACATAGTTAACTCCAGCTCTTTGAAATGAGTGGTAGCAATAGGAATTGAATACAGACTTTCCTGTAGCTCAAACGGTAAAGAATCTGCCTGCAATGCAGGGGACCAGGGTTCGATCCCTGGGTTGGGAAGTTCCTCTGGAGAAGGGACTGGTAATCACTCCACTGTTCTTGCCTGGAGAATTCCATGGACAGAGAAGCCTGGCGGGCTACAGTCCATGGGGTTGCGAAGAGTCGGACTCGACTGAGCCACTGACACACAACAGGAATTGAATAGAAGTCATCGGTTAAATAAAGCTAGATAAGGAAGCTAAAGATTTAGCAAATGCTTACTGAGAGCTTACAGCTCAGGGATCTGTTACATTTACAACTATGTTCGGTGCAGAATTCATGAGTAACTGAAGACAACCCAAGAGTCTAGCCATAGCGGAGTGGCGTATGCTACCTTCAGACGATGAAATCTGGCCAGGAGGATAAGGATTACTCTTAACGTGTGGATGGGGAATGGTAACTGTGATACGTGGTGACGTGAATAACGCAAGTTGCTGAATAATGCATCTGGTGCAATCCCTTTTGTGAAAAATAATCTCTGTGTGTGGCTGTGTTTGTGCTTGGGAAAAGGATAGACATCAAACCGTTAAAAGCAGTTAGCTCTGTGGGGGTGGGGGGGGAGTGGAAATAGAGAAGCAGAAGTGGAGGATCATTTTCCCCTGAACACTCTTGTTATCGTTCAGATTTTCAGAAAAATCAGATGTTGCTGGTGAAATTAAAAAATTCTGAAAAAAATTTTTTTTAATTTATCTGCATTGGATCTTAGTTGCGGCATGCAGAATCTTCATTGCAGCGCATGAGCTCCAAAGTAGTCAGGCTTAGTTACCCCACTGCATGTGGGATCTTAGTTCCCCTACCAGGGAACTGCTGTCCTCTGCAATGGACAGCAGATTCTTAACCACTGGACCACGAAGGAAATCCCAAAGAACTGAAGATGGTTTTAACTAAAAAGGACAGAGGATGAAGGCTGCTCCCATCCTAGGGGTCTATCATCAACTTGCTTAAACCATTCTTCACCTCAATTTCCTCAAAACAGGAAACCTCCCAGGAGTGTTGGGAAAAAATGACAGACGTGCAGCTATATTGAAACTGCCCAGCCTCTACGTATGGATGCCCAGAGCTTGCACGTCAGGTCAGAGGATGTTTCCCCATAATGACACCCATCTCATAGGGTGCTGTGAGAAGTAAATGAAATCAAAGCTACATAAAATGCCTGGATCTTAAGTACTCAAAAGACATAGCTGAGTTAGTGCCTTTATACCAGCCTCCTCAGCATAGTGCCCAGTGAAAGGCATCACCAAAGTATAGCATGGTTTTTTAATTCTAAACCAAACTAATTCAGGGACTTCCCTGATGGCCCAGTGGTTAAGACTTTGCCTTTCAATACAGGGGATGTAAGTTCTATCCTTGGTCAGGAAGCTGAGGATGGCCAAAAAAAAACAAAACATAAAACAGAAGCAATATTATAACAAATTCAATAAAGACTTTAAAAATGGTCCACATTAAAAAAAAAAAATCTAAAAAAAAACACAAAAACCCACCAAACTAATTCTAATGCCTGTTGCTGCATTTCTCAAACAGACACATTCTCCAGACAGTTTAGGGTCTCCCTGGTTAACAGCGTGATGGGAGGACAGATGGCAAAAGACACAAGACCTCCCTCCATACTCGCCCTGCGACCGTATAACTCCTTTCACAGATGGCGCGGGTTCTCCGTGGGTGAAATTGGATGGCAGTCCTTCCCCCTTGATCCTTCAGGGCTGTTGTGAACACAAATGAGACAGGAGTGTTGTGTAAACTTTAAAGCCCTGTCCACATGGAAAACTCTCATTGTCACTGTCATCCTTTTTATTTGACCTCAAACTGTAAGAAGGATCTGCCTCACACCTAACTAGCACTCAAGTATCAGAGACTTCAGCTCCAAAATTAATTTTTCAGAGTACTTAAAAACCACTTGTCAGTGGTGGGGGTGGGGGGTGAACTGGGAGGTTGGGATTGACGCATGTGCACTGCCATGTGTGAAACAGATAGCTGGGGGGAAGGTCTGTGTAGCATAAGGAGCTCAGCTCAGTGTGCCGTGGTAGTCTAGATGGGTGGGATAGCGGGTGGGAGGGAGGTCCAAGAGGGAGGGGATGTATGTATACATATGGCTGATTCCTGTCTTTGTAAAGCAGAAACTAACACAACATTGTAAAGCAACTATACCCCAATTAAACATAAAAACCGCTTGCCGGTGACGGCTGCAGCTAGGGTAATAACTGCAAAGTGAGAAAGCAGAGAAAGAACTCACACCTTCCAAAAAAGAAGGCCGTTCTTGGCGTTGCTTTCAGAAAATGATGTTTGGCTCCTGGTCTGATCTGCTTTAACACTGGAAGCCCGCTCCAGTGTTCTTGCCTGGAGAATCCCATGGACAAAGGAACCTGGCAGACTACACAGTCCATGGGGCCGCAAAGAGTCAGACATGACTGAGCAACTAACACGATATTGGTCCTCTGTGCTCTGAGCACACTTCCCAGGCCGACCTGCACTCCGCTGGCAGATGGAGACGTGCTTTGCCCAGGGGGCAGTGGATCCACCACGTTTTCAGTCTTCCTTGGTGGTTTCCTCCTTCCACAGATGTCACTTAGTTCTAACTTGTTCTGTAATTGAAAACGTCTTCTACCTTGTTCCAGAAATCTCTGGCACTGAGCCAGTGGCGGTTAGGACTCACCTGCACAGCAAGCTTAAAGAAAGTTTATCTGATTGGGGCTTGGTAGCCAGAAGGAGTTCGAAAAGTTAAAAACTTTGTGATTATTCATTGCTCTTTAGGTTCATGTATAGACTTTGCATCCCTGGAGGTTTCTAAAAATAGACTAAATACTCATCCTTCTTATTCAGTAACCCTCTCCTAGACCTCTCCTCCCTCTTGCTTCCACTCACATCGCCTCCCACGTTCGCACAGACCTCCTCGGTGAGCCGTCAACCCCAGCTTTCGGCCCTACTGCCCCTCTCTTTGGCAGGGCCTTGCATCTCATGCCTAGCCTCTTTTTGAAGCCTCCGGTTTTACCCTCTTCCATCCATCTTCCATCCCACAGCCAGGGTGACCTTGGAAAGCACAGGGGTTTCTTGTGCTTACCAGTCTGTAGCCCTCCCTGCTTTCATTGGCTATCAGGTGAGTCGATGTTGCCCAAGGCCCGCCTCCCCAGGATAAGCCCCTCCCACCGCCCCTCCCCCGAACCCTGCTTCCCAGTGGCCCACCTCCCTACTCCCAGAAGTGCGCACTGTCGAAGTGGTCTGCTCCCATTTCCCTTAAACATACCACGCCTCCGAACCTCTGCTCTACAGCCTGTCTGCCCAATGTTCTCCTTCCCTCTCTCGTTCACCTGGTAAACTCCTGCTTGCACCTCAAAACCCAGCTCGGAAATCCTCTCCTTAGAGAAGTGACTCAAAGTGAGAAAAATCAGAGCCAGGCCAAAGACCGGAGGGGCCAGCAATCACCATTACCGTTTGCTTTCTTAAATCCAGGGCACTGCCCTTGCCTGTTTCCTTGTTTAGTCAGGCCTCACCCAACTCTTAACGGTAAATCCTATCCTTATCCTGGTTTTGCAGATGAAGACACAAAAGGTGAGAGCCGAGTGACTGGCCCACGGTCACACAGCCAGCTCGCTGTGGAACTGGGACCTAAATGTCAGTCTGTTGGAGGAAAGCTTGCAGTTCGGTCAGCTCTCTGGGACAGTGTTTTCAAACTGTCAGTCACAGTTCACCAAGTAGGTGTGAAATCAGTCTAGTAGGCAGGGCTAGCTACATAATTCGTGGGGTCCGGGGGAAACGAAAACGCAGGGCCCTTTGTTCAAAGAGAAGCAAGCATTTTCCTTTCTTCTGCAGTCTCTGCACTTGTCTTGGCTTCCATGCCCACAGCCTTGACCCTCACGCAGCTGACTGTTTTGAAAATACTGTGCCTTTTCCGTGTGTGCTGCTCATGGGCAGTGTGGCCTCAGAGCTGGCGTCAGCCCTGACCGGCAGTGACAGACAGTCTGGGAGAGGCTGTCAGAGGCCTCTCCTGACAGAAACAGCAAATGCTGTCTGCTGTGTCCACCAGCCTCCTGCTGGCTGGGGCACTCGCAGGAGCAGCCTCTTACAAGCTGACTCCCGGGCGCCTGCAGGCTGCTGTGTCTGACAGTGTGGCCACTGAGCTCTAAGAATGGATATGTGATGAGAGCTGGGTGAGTGGCTACGAAACAGCATTCCCAGTAGCAGGGACCGAGCCTGTGTAGCCTAGTCAATGGTCACAAATCCAGGGACCACCCTTTAATCAGCCCAGCTGTGTGCCCAGACCCAACAGCCTCCAGAGCCTGTCTCCTAATCAGCAGCCCTTGGCAAGAGGTGTCTTATCTCGCAGATGCAGAAACTGAGGCTGAAAAAACCTAAGGGGCTTGCCCAAGGCTCTGTATTCATTCACTAGCAAATATAAAGGCAACTACTATGTGCCAGGTCCTCAGAAGACAGAGACGGGCAAAAGAAAGGTCTTTCATCAGCCTTAGTCTAGTGGGAGCCAGGAAGAGGTGTAAAGATACCAGCTTTATTGAGAGACCATTCACATACCGTGTAATCCACCGGGTGCAGTGCACCAGCCAGCAGGTTTTATTCTATTCCAGAGTTGCACACCCCCAGCACAATTTTAGACCATTTCCATCACGCCAGAAAGAAACCTGGTACCCCTGTGCAATCACTTCCTAATTCCCTCCTTTCGCCCAGGCCTCCTTCCCCCTACGCTCTTGGCAACTACTAATCTGCTTTCTGTTGCTATAGATTTGCCTATTCTGGACATTTCTTACAAATGGAGTCATACAGTTATGTGGTCTTTTGTGACTGGTTTATTTCACTTAGCATCATGTTTTGCAGCACATGCCAGGCCTTCATGCTTTTTTTTTTCCTGCCAAGTAGGACCCCATTGTATGGATAAAGACCATATCTTGCTTGTTACGCATCAGTTGATGGACATTTCCTGTTTTTGAAGGTTAGGATAGCGCTGCTGTGAATGTTCACGTACAGATGTTTGCATGGCAGAAACCCAGATTAGAACTCAGTTCTGCCCATCTCCGAAGCCTAGCCACTATTTCTCAGTAGCCTCCCTGCCCCCAGGGAGGGGGCATGCTTTCACAAGCCTGTCTGCCTCAGAGCTAGGTAGGTTTTGAGGGAAAAAATTCATCCACAGCCTTAGCTGAGCCTAGAAGACTTGTTGGCAGGGGTGAGACTCCCAGGAGTCAGGCAGGTGAGGAAGTTCTTCAACAGTCGTGTGGCTCTCATCCTGCCCTCCATGATGGGAGCCAGCAGAGAGCAAGGTGTTGGGAGGTGTTGTGTCCTGAGCAACCTACACTCAGAGGACTGACAGGACAGGACTAATTGAGAGGTCTGGGCAGCATCTGGAGTGGAGCCTGAATGTGGTGCCCTTCTGGCTTGGTCTTGCTCACAGACCACAGAGCATGTGCTTTAAGTCACTCATGGTTCTTTCCTGAGCCAACTACCTCTTAATGACAAAAGAAAGATTGTGACACTATCAATTATTGATAGGAAGGATAGTGCATAGAGTCCAGCAAGTTCCAAGTCCACAGGTGAATCCATCCTATTAACTATGACCTTAATGAGTTCAGTGGGCTCCTGGGGCAAGCCTTTCCTGAACTCCACCCTCACAGAACCTACCCATTCTTTGCTCGATACTCCTTTCTGTTCTCTTCATCCACAGAACATAATCTCTTGTCACATCTCTGCCTGTCTTCTAACCTGTCTCCTCCTTGAACACAGGAAGGAAAGATTGCTTATTATCAGTTGAAGCACCTAGCACAGGCCTTGACACCTCGGAGGTGCTCAGGGGAGGCTGGCAAGGAAGAAGGCAAGCCAGCAAACAACTCTGGGGAGCGCCTGCTCTCACCTGCTGTCTCTTCCTGGCAGCCAGCTCTCTGCCAGGCTGCCCGGGCCAACACGGCAGCAGGTACTGAGCCAGAGAGACAGAAGGACACTAAAGCCCCTTTCTTCCCACCACCAGGTCACCGTAACCACAAACGGTAAAACAGAGAGAAGCGGGCTGAGCGGGCAGCAGCCAGAGCAGATGGCATTTGTCTACGACTGACAGGCACAAGGGCCCCACTGGTTATTTCTCAGCCACGCCTGCGGCCCCAGTTCAGCCCTGGCCTAGTTTCAAGCTCATTATATGCCACTGCTGCAGCGAAATGCCCACCTTGTCCCTGGTTCCTGGGACCTGCCCTTTCAGGCCCATCACTTGGCATTTTACTGCTTCTAAGATCTGCCACTTATCAAAACCCCGCCTAATTAAAACTTGCAACCGATTTCTTACAATTCTCTGCTTCCTAGTAAACCTTACAGGTTAATTCAGATGCTTCCTTCAGCTCCTAGAGAAGTGGTTTTCTCCCTATTGCTCTGTTATCTAAGCTTTTTCATCTTTTCTTAGATTTTTCTGATGTTCAGAGTCTACAATTCACATGTTCCCAGAGAAACTTCTCTGTCTTTATGGGGAGGCACATCTCTATGATGGATCCTGCGGCAAATATTTTAATGTTTTTCCCAAAGGGGAGCATCTTGCTTTCTTCCCTGCCTTCCTGAAACCTAACTCTAGGCTGAGTCTGCTGTAGCTGGTTCTTTGCAGCCATGACTGTGCACCTACTGAGCACCCTTCCGCCACTTCCTGCTCAGTCTCCAGGAGTCTGCCTCTTCGCCTTTCTTGAACCAGCTGTTAGCATCTCAGAGCCCTGGGGGCTGGAGCTGAATCCTGAGAGCTCATCCTATTCAGTGCCCATGCCTTACAGGTGATGCAGCGACACCTGTTAGGGATGATACTAGGAAGAGCATTCAGGCCTTCCAGTTCCCTTTCAGGGGCCCTCTCCCTGCAGACACCTTGCCGGAGGTACAGTGGGTAACCAAGAGGCCACATCTTACAAACACAGCTGTGTCACGCCATCAGGGTGCGTGACTCTGAACTCAGCCTTCTTCCCACTTCACTCTACCTCCTGTGGCCCCTGAGGCCTCTCCCACCATCATAGTGATTCACAGCCGGAAAGGACAACATGTTCTCTTCAAGCTTGTGGATCTCCCCAAGTCTCCTCCTAGATCGTTTATGGCAAATAGAAGATGACTTTGTCAGAAATTTGTCAGAGGTCCTGTACTTATCATTTGGGGAATTTGCTTGGAAAATCACCCATTTCTTCCTGCTTTTGCTTTCCTGGCTTTCTGCTGTGGGAAAACATTCCCTCTCCTGGTTATGGGTGGTTAATAGGAGCCTGGGCAAACCTCGGGTTCTAGCAGGGCTGCAGAATTTCTCGGGATAGTAAATAAAAGCAGCAAAGCCTCCGTTTGTGTCCCATCAAAAGCAGGCTCATTCTTTTCTCATTTCTGACAGAGTCTCATTTTGTGATGCCTTGGGAAATGATTCACTGGTGGTAGTGGCTTATTTTCCCCATTGTACTCTGTGGCCTGAAGGCCAAGGAAAGTGATAAATACAGTGTTGGGCAAGGAATGGAGGTGATGGGTTTTTAAGTCTCAGCTCCCCTAAATGTGGATTTCCAGCTTGGGGCTTCGATGATTTACCTGCCTCTCCTCCTCATCCTCCTGCAGCCCACGGGATACATGACCGACCGACCAGCACCCTCTGGTCCTCGGGGCCATTGCTCTCCTGAGCCCTGGCACACTGATGGGGAAGGACAGTCAGGCCTCTTGCTTTGGTGGGTTTCAAACTGCCTGCCTTGAAGTGCAAATGGCAGGTGCCGATTCCTCTGTGTCTTTTAGAGCCTCCGCCTGGCTCTTTTATGAGATGACAGGCACTTTCATCTCAGGTTTGGCCCCATTTCCCGTCCTTCTCAGCGAGGCTCCAAAGACGGGCAACGAGGCGAGAACAAGGAGAGGAGGCCCATTCGTGGCCGCGGCCCTGCTGGGCAGGGCCACCTGGCCTGCGCATCCTCCAGCCTCATCCCTTTGAACCTCGGAGGCTGAGAAGGGAGCACCAGGGACCAGGTTAAGAGGGGTCCTTTCCCCCTTGGCGCCTGGAGGAAGTTGCACTGCATCCTGGGAAGGCTCTAATCATCCCATTGCTTTGTGCTGTTCACTTCAATCCAGGGAAGCAGGGCTCCGGTGCTTTTCTTCTCTTTTAAACCCAGAGGTACTTTTTTGAGGCTCAGGGCTGAGAATACAACCTGTCTCTTACGCTTGTGATTTATGTGCGTGCCTGCACACCACACCCTTCTTCTTTGCTCTATTTGCTTATCATCTTGCTTGTCAGGTTTCTTTTCCTTTAAAAGTCCAACCCGGGTTTCCTTCCTGTTTTGCTCCCAATAAAGGGAGGGGGAGCTTCTACCTTCTCCTCAATCCTGATGCTTTCCTTCCATCCATTTTGTCCTCTTTTTGAATCATTTTCTCGTGGAGCTTTCCCTCAGGGCTAGCTTCTGTCCTTAGGAACAGGAAATCCAACAAATACCAAGGCGGAGTCCTTGCTTTTCGACTTCATCCTACTGATCGGCCTTCACCACTCCCAGCCCCTTCCAGCTTCCCCCCAGCACTCCTCTCCAGACCCCAATCCACCTAAATCCGCACCATTCCTGGGCCCAGCCTTCCTTCTGTGCTTTGGTGCGTTGGCTCACGCATTCCCTGGTTCAGCATGCCCTTCCCTCTCCAGGTCCCCATCCTCACCTTCACCTGGCTCCACCCTGGTCTCTGTGGAACCTTCCAGCACCTCCTCCCCCACCCCAGGCAGCTAGCACCTCCCTCCTCTGTGGGCTTGGAGACAGCCTAACCGTTACCTGTGTTCCTCAGGGCTCCCAGCCTTGGGCTCACATTTGGGTCCCCACACGTGAGGCTTTGTCCCCACCCACTGTGGTGGGACTCCAGCACTCGAGCATCTCCAGGCCCCTAACCAGAAGGAGGGGATGACAGAGGATGAGATGGTTGGTTGGTATCACTGACTCAATGGACATGAGTTTGAGTAAACTCTGGGAGTTGGTGATGGAGAGGGAGGCCTGGCGTGCCGTAGTCCATGGGGTCGCAAAGACTCAGACACAACTGAGCAATTGAACTGAACTATTCCTGGGACCCTCAGCAGACGTGATAGTCTTTACTCCAAGAAACTGCTGTGACCCCACTGCCGGAGTTGAGCCTCCTCTTCTTGCCTCTCTGAGGCCCCGCAGCAGCTGACAGAACACCCAAACCACCACCGTCCCACCCCCACGGTGAACTCGGCTGTGACGAGGAGAATCCAGCCCCACCCTACGTGTCATGTTCTGTCACAGGCCCTAGCAGTGCTGCTTCACGCAGAGACTTTTCTTGAGCAAACTCTCAGTTTTCGCTTGTCCCCTCCTCTCAGAATTAGGCCTGGATCCTTGCAACCTGGGCCAGAGGGCGATCTGACAGAGATCAGACTCCAGGCTGCAGTCACGTTGCATTTCCCTCTGATGACTCAGGCGATGTTCCTGAGTCAGGGTATGTGCCTTCCCTAAGGAAACATTAGCTCCCAAACAGCTCTGGGTTCTTAGAATTCAAAACATTATTAGCGAGAATGTCCTGCCAGAAGTCCAAATGTGCCCTAAGGCGTCTGAATCCTAAAACAAACAGTCCGGGCCCAGGAGACACAGCCACCACCCTTATGCTCTCCGTGCCCAGAGCAGACATCAGTAATCAATTACAGTCCAGTTTCTGCCCAGAGAGGCCATTAGGATTCTCCCCAGACACAGCATTCTAAAAACCCCGCACACTGAACCTCTACTCTGAAGGCTTCCTGGATCCCTTCAATGGAAATAATTTCACCTTTTTATTTGTTTAACTTTTCATAAGCATCAGGATTTCACTGCTCATATCTGGGCCCATCCAGGTTATACTAATAAAACTAATGACTAACATCCACTAACTCTTTTTATAAAAATTGAGATATAGTTGACATACAATATTATATAAGTTTCGGGAGTACAACACAGTGATTCACGATTTTTAATTACTGGGCCGTATTCCTTGTTTGTGCAGTACATCCTTGTAGCTTGTATATTTTATACATAGTCGTTTGCACCTCTTAATCGCCTACTTCTGTCTTGCTCCCCACCCCCCGCCCCCCCAACACACGCTGGTAGCCACTGGTTTGTTCTCTGTATCTGTGAGTCTGCTTTCTTTTTGTTATATTCACTAGTTTGATGTATTTTTTAGATTCCATATATAAAGGATATTTGTCTGATTTCTTTAACTAAGTATAATACCTTCCACGTCTATCCATGTCATTGCAAATGACAAAATTCCATTCTTTTTTAATACATGTATCTCACATCTTTAACCCCTCATTTGTTGATGGACACTTAAGTTGCTTCCATACCTTAGCTATTGTAAATAGTGCTGCTATGAACATTGGGGAGCATGTATCTCTTCGAATTAGTGTTTTGGGGTTTTTTTATATACCCAGGAGTAGAATTACTAGGTCATATAATAGTTCTGTGTTTTTTTAAAATTGAAGTATAGTTGCTGTATAATATTATGTAAGTTACAGGTGTACAGTATAATGATTCACAATTTTAAAGGTTATACTCCATTTACAGTTATTATAAAATATTGGCTATGTTCCCCATGTTGTACAAAATGTCATTGTAGCTTATTTGTACCTCTTAATCCCTGGCCTATTTTTAATTTTTTGAGATGCCTCCATACCATTTTCCATGGTGGCTACACCAATTTACATTCTTATCAACACTGTGCTAGAATTCCCTTTTATCCACATCCTCACCAACATCTGTTATTTAATGTTCTTTTTGATGATAGCTACTCTGATAGGTGTGAGTGGTATCTCATTGTGGTTTTAATTTGCATTTCTCTGGTGATTAACGATGTTGAGCATCTTTTTATGTGTGCCTGTTGGCCATCTGTGTGTCTTCTTTGGAAAAAATGTCTGTTCAGGCTGTCTGACCATTTTTCACTCGGGTTGTTTGCTTTTTAGGTGTTGAGTTGCATGAGCTGTTTATATATTTTGAATTTTAACCCCTTATTGCCGTGTCATTTGCCAGTTTTCTCTCCTATTAAGTAGGCTATCTTTTCTTTTTATTGATGATTTCCTTTGCTGTGCAATAGCTTTTAAGTTTAATTAGGTCCCATTTGTTTATTTTTGCTTTTATTTCTTTTGTTTTAGGAGACATCCAAAGAAAAATTGCTATGATTTATGTCAAAGAGTGTTCCACTGTATTTTCTTCTAGGAGTTATGGTCATCAATTTTACATTTACGCCTTGCATCTATTTTGGGTTTATTTTTGTATGTGGCATTAAGAAATATTTTAATCTCATTCTTTTACATGCAGCCGTCCAATTTTCCCAGCATCACTTATTGGAGAGATTGTCTTTTCTCCACTGTATATTCTTTCCTCTTTTCTTACAGATTAATTGACCATGAGTGCCAGGGTTTATTTGTGGACTGTCTGTTCTGTTCCATTGATCTATGTTTCTGTTTTTGTGCTGGTATTATACTGCTTTGATTCTTGTAGCTTTGTAGTATTCTTTCGAGCTCTTGCCTTGAGTCAGGCTCTGTTCTAAGTGACTCTTGTTAAACTCATTTAATCCTCACAATCATGTAAAGTAAATGCCATTGTTGTTGTCGTTCAGTCGCTCAGTTGTGTCCGACTCTTTGTGACCCCCTGGACTGCAGCACACCAGGCTTCCCTGTCCTTCACCATCTCCCAGAGCTTGTTCAAACTCATCTCCATTGAGTCGGTGATGCCATCCAACCATCTCATCCTCTGTTGTCCCCTTCTCCTCTTGCCTTCAAACTTTCCCAACATCAGGGTCTTTTCTAATGAGTCAGCTGTTCACATCAGGTGGCCAAAGTATTGGAGTATTCAGCATCAGTCCTTCCAATGAATATTCAGGATTGATTTCCTTTAGGATTAACTGGTTTGATCTCCTTGAAGTCCAAGGGTCTCTTAAGAGTTTTCTCCAACACCACAGTTCAAAAGCATCGATTCTTCAGCACTCAGCCTTCTTTATGGTCCAGCTCTCACATCCATACATGACTACTGGGAAAACCATAGCTTTGACTAGATGGACCTTTGTCTGCAAAGTAATGTCTCTGCTTTTTAATATGCTGTCCAGGTTTGTCATAGCTTTTCTTCCAGGGAGCAAGGAGCCACTATCATCCCCATTTTACAGATGAGGTAACTGAGACCTGGGAAGGACACGGTCCCCAAGACAGGAACTGTATCCTACCCACCCTTGTCACTTCAGGGGTTCAGCCAACATTTTTATTAGGCACCCATGCACACCAGGCCCTGCAACAGACCTTGAGGACAAAATTAGGGTCTTGTGTGATGCTTGGGTGAACCCCTTAAGAAATCATTTACTTTGAGCACAATTTTCATGGAGATAGGAGGATGGGAGCTAAATTCAAGGGGAGTAGAATTGAAGAGTGAAGGAGTAAGTTCATTCAAGGCATTTAAAATGAATGAACCAGAGAGGAAAGAACAAAGCTGGAGTCTGACTAATGTCTTTTATCCCCTGACAGCCCTCCCTGTTCTTGTAGAAGCAGGTTTTTCCCTCTCCAACACCCCCAAGCTCAGAGGACGGCACTGGAATTCGTGAAAGAGCTGTAGCCACCTGGGGCGTGGGTGGGTGCTGGTGGGGAGGCCCCGCCTCCACACCCCCTCAGCCTCACTCTTGGGGTGCCTCTTCTGCCCTGTGCAGGATGACAGAGCCATTGTAGGCCTCTCTCTCTTGTACTCTTGGCTGGGGGGCCATCACCACCAGGCCCCTCCAGGACTGGCTGTCGGCTGGTCCAGATCCCCCAAACCTCTCCTTCCCCACCAAATTCAGCGAACAGGAACTTCAGTCCTGGCATCTGACTCCCTCAGCACCTTCCCTGCCCCATCTTTTCCTTGCCTGCCATCTCAACTTCCCCTATTACATCCAGATCCCTTGCCACCTGGTCCTCCGCAGATACCACCGTTTGTTCAGTCCTCTATGTCTCGGCCCAGGCCAGAGCTCAACCCACATTTTCTGGCAAGGGACAGATAATATTTTAGACTGTGTGGATCAGAGGGTTTCTGTTGCAGCTACTCAAATCCTCCTTGGAAGGGTAAAAGCAAACGTGGGCCTAGCTGTCTGTGTCCCAATAAAGTTTTATTTGTAAAAGCAAGAGATAAGCATAGTCAAAGCTCGACCAAATTTCTCCAAATGTCTGGAACATCCTTCAGCCTCGTTTCGTAACCTCCATTCGTTCCTGTTTTTCAAGGTTCAGCTGTAGTCCCACCTAGCCAGGAAAAAACCCCTCCCCACCACCACTGCCCTATATACTAATCTCCCTTCACCAAGTCCTTTTCCTTACCATCTGCTACACCTTTGCAAGTGTTACCTCACTCTACTTAGATGGCTAGCTGCTTGGGGTGTGCATCTTAAACATCCTATAGGTGCCATTAGGTATAGCAATGTGCCGAATTCATAATCAGTACAGAGTATCGATCTACCATTTAGGAGATTTTCTCAGTTGCAGTGGATGAGCAAGGGCGTGGTTTGCTGTTTTTTTCTCGTACAGCACGTGGAGGGCAGCATGCCATTTATTCATTCCACATGTATTTATTAAGTACTCACTACATATGAAGTACTCCTTTTTTTTTTTTTTTTTAAATAAGTCATGTGCTAACTTCAGGCTCTTACTAGCATGAATATGTAATGACATCATGTTTTGAAAACCACCAGATTAAGAAATCAAAGACATTCTCAAAGATGAGAGGATGGCAGTTATTACTAGTCGAGCTGCATCTTTCAATTTATAAAGTACGTCTGCAGCCATTTTCTCATTTGATCATAGCGACAACCCTCTGAGGAGAATGGTGTTATCCCATTTTATAGATGAGAAGGATGGGCTCAGAGGCTTATCGCCCCACTTGTTTGAAGTCACACAGCTTCTAAGAAATGGAGCTTGACTCCAAAACTGTTTCAGCCATGTTTTCTCTCCTAAAACAAAATAAAACCACTCCTCTGATTCTAAAGATCACAATCTAGGTTGTCATAGAAATTGTTGGAAAAAGTATAAAACAAAAAATAAAAAATCATGAATATGCCCTCAGCTCATAGACAACCCATGTTAATATCATCTGCATGTTTTTACATGTTTGTGTGTGTTAACACAAAATTGGAATTCTTTTGTATATACTGCTGTGCTCAGTCGTGTCCTAATCTTCATGACCCCCTGGGCTGTAGTCCCCCAGGCTCTTGTGTCCATGGAATTTCCCAGTCCAGAATACTGCAGCAAGTTGCCAGTTCCTTCTCCAGGGAGCCTCTCAACCCAGGAATAGAACCCACATCTCTTGCATCTCCTGCATTGCCAGGCAGATTCTTTACCACTGCACCACCTGGGAAGCCCCATATACTGATATGTAGCTGCAATTTGGGGGGCCATTTCTTAAAATTAAGGTACAATTTGCATACAATGATACTCACACTTTTTGATGAACAGTTCTGTGAGTTTTGATAAACCCACTTTGATAAATTCAAGATATAGAACAATCCTATCACCCCCAAAATTCCTTTGTGCCCCTTTTAGTCCACCCCCTACCCTATATCCTGAAAACCACTAGTTTTTCTCTAATTTTGCCTTTTCCAGAGGTCACTTAAATGGCACCATACAATACATTGCAGCTTCATTTTTTCCTTAACATTTTATGAGTATGTTCCCACATCATTATATATTCGCTGAAAGTATTATTTTTTTAATGACTCCCAGGCACTCACCCACCCACGTGCTCTTCCACTCAGTACTGCAGCCCCTTGGAGAATAGAAATGAGAGGTAGAAGGTCATGTTGGAAAGAACAAGGGCAGAATGGACCTGCTTAAGCCCTGTCATCCTTGATAGGAGGTGCCAGCTTTTCTGCCTTCAGGCCAAGGCGCACCTCCATGCAGGCACACCAAACAGTACCACATCCATGATACATGATAGTAATGTGTATCCGGCTCTGGGCCTTTTGAGCCTTCCCTAGTCGTGGCAGCTTCCAATTCTTGGCTTCAGATCCAGAGTTTCCTGAAGGAAATGGAGATAAGAGTGTTCCCCCCACTGGTCCATTGTGAGGATGAAAGGACATGGTGTGCGTTAAAGTGGGGACCACAGTGCCCTTGAGCATGGACTGGTTTTCCCGTTCCTTCCCCAAGTGTCTGGATCCACCTTCCTTTAAAAAGAAGAGCTGAGGGCTTCCCTGGTGGCTCAGTGGTAAAGAATCTGCCTGCCAATGCTGGAGACACAGGTTGGATCCCTGATCTGGGAAGATTCCACATGCCGCGGAGCAACTGATCCCGTGCGCCACAGCTATTGAGCCTGTGCCCTAGAACCTGGGAGTCGGAACTACTGAAGCCCACACACCCTAGAGCAGGTGCTCTGCAGCAAGAGAAGCCGCCACAGTGAGATGCCCACGCACGCAGCTGGAGAGTAGCCTCCACTCTCCAGGAGTAGAGAAAAGCCTGCACAGCGAAAAAGGCCCAGCACAGTCAAAAATAAAAAGTGAAATTATTTTTTTTTTTAATGGAGAGACGAGTTGATGTTATGATGACAGGTTGTTACCTAGTTGAAGCTACCTCCCTCCCATCATCAGAAGGATAAAAAACACATTGAAAGGAAATCAACCCTGAATATTTATTGGAAGGACTGATGCTAAGGCTAAAGTTCCAATACTTTGGCCACCTGATGAAAAGAACCAACTCATTGGAAAAGACCCTGAGGCTGGGAAAGATTGAGGGCAGGAGGAGAAGGGGACAACAGAGGATGAGATGGTTGAGTGGCATCACTGATGTGATGGACGTGAACTTGGGCAAGCTCCAGGAGATGATGAGGGATGGGAGGCCTGGTATGTGGCAGTCCACAGGGTCACGAAGAGTTGCGCACGACTTGGTGACTGAACAACAGCAAGCACTTTGGAAAGAATGGTTTAACTGTCAGAGTCATTTTCCTTTGAGAAGAGATACACAGGGGACTTCAGAACCAGCCCTGAACGCGCAGGAGACACCCCTCAGTGCAAGATGGGGCAGGAGCTGGGATGACACTGTAGCCCTTAGGACTAAAATGGCTCAAGGCCTTTTCTGTCTTCATTTGGGGTGTTGGAGTTCCAGCCATTTCTTCCCCACCCTAGCCTGGCATTTTCTTCTCCCTCCTCCTGGGGGACAACTTAGACTTCTCCCAGCAAAGCAAAGTCAGTATCCTAGAGTGTTGCTATGGAAAGAATGGCAACATCCCTTGCGAGTTTATGAAGAAAAAAAGAAAGAACGAAAAGGAAAAAAACAAAAAAAAATAGGACAAGCAGGATTTTTTTTTAAGTGTTACAAAACTGGGAGAAAACTGTTCCACCACTAAATATATCCACTTACCAAATCAGCAGATGTTAGGGTTTATACAGCGTCAGACTCTCAGTCCCCCAGAAGACTCCTGGCAGAGCATCTTCATGGCCGTGGCTCCCGCAGAGGCCGGGAGGCTGCTCAAGATTTCTAGGTTGGTGGCTGGAATCTTCTGTGTTGGCCAAATGGAGGATGTGGCAGGCATTTCCAGGGGTGCCTCTCAAAAACCTGGGCTCTGTTTTATTTGTTATAAAGGCCTTCCTCCAGTTCCTCTTACCCCCTGCCATTTCCTGTGTCAGGTTGCCCAAGGTTGGACTCCCTTGGGTTCTTTCCAAGTCTTGAACCCCAGCCCTGCCTTGGGCCAGCTCTGGTCCTAGGGCATGTTTTTCTGAGTTTGACGTGAGCATCTGAGCTGCAGTTCCCATGTTGGAAAAACACCTACTTTCAAAATGTTTTGAAGTTTAACAATCATACATGAAGCTCCTAGCATGGTGGCCCGCACAGAGCTGTTACCCGCAGCGTTTAATCAAAAGAGATTTTCCTGCCTTCTAGTCACATTGTCTGTCTGCCTCGGGGACTGTTGGGGGCTGCAGAGGGGGCAGGTGAACTCGTGTCTCTCATCCTGCTGCTGGAGCCAGCCGGGTGGTCCAGGAAGTGCGGACCCCCCGCTCAACCTCAAGCCTTCCTTGGTGTCTTGTGGTCATTCTTAAAATTATTTGCTGGCCTCAAGGTCCCGATGCAGAGCACCTTCTCACACTCTTGGTTGATATCTTGGGCCTGCCTCTGTTCTGGTTAACTCTTGCTGCCTTAAAAGTGAAAGTGTTAGTCAATCAGTTGTGTCCAACTCTTTGCAACCCCATAGACCATAACCCACAGTGCTCTTCTGCCCATGGGATTCTCCAGGCCAGAATACTGGAGTGGGTGGGCCTTCCCTTCTCCAGGGGATCTTCCCAACCCCGGGATTGAACCCAGGTCTCCTGCATTGCAGGCAGATTCTTTACCATCTTAGCCACCAGGGAAACCTTAAAATGCACCAAAACTTAACAGTTTCAATCAGAAATCTGTTGTCTCTCACAATTCTGAGTGAGAAGTTCAGAGTGTAGCAGTTACGGCTCATCTCTGCTCCATGCTATCTGGGGCTTTGGTTCAGAGGACTTGAAATGATGGGGCTAGAACAGTGGGGGGTGACAGAGCGTCTCTCTCCTCGGATAGCTTGAGTTTCCTCCCAGCATGGGGGCCTCAGGGCAGTCAGACTTCTCACGTGGTGGCCCAGAGCTCCCAGAGGGAGGAAGCAGAAACTGCATGTCCTCTTAAAGGTCCCGGCCCAGAGCTGTCATAATGTCACATTTTACTGGGCAGAGCGGTCACAGAGCAGCCCCAGTTCAAGGGAACAGGAACGGGACGCGAACCCCACCTCTCCGTGTCAATGAACGTGTGGCCGTCTTTAATCTGCCACAGTGCAGGCGTGCATGCTGTCGCTTTAGTCGTTTCTGACGCTTTGCGACCCCAGGGACTGTAGCTCGCCAAGCTCCTCTGTCCATGGGATTCTCCGGGCAGGAATACTCAAGTGGGCTTCCAGGGGATCTTCCCGACCCAGAGACTGAACCTGCGTCTCTTATGTCTCCTGCATGGGCAGGCGGATTCTTTACCACTAGCACCACCTGGGAAGCCGTGACCTGCCACAGTGCCTACCACAAAAGCACTGCCTGCCTGGCCTCAAAGGAGAGTCTCAGAAGCTGGTGGTGGCACTTGAGAGCGGAACCAGAAGGCAGGACCCACATCCCTGGTCACAGGTGAAGTTGGAGCTCAGAGAGGGCACCTTTCAGGGTAGCTGGCTGCTCGGAGGGTTATGTGAAATTGTTCCTGCTTTGGGTAGGGTACTAGTTTCCTAGGACTGCCTTCACCAAAGTACCACCAATGCGGTGGCTGAAAACAGTAGAAACTTTCTGTCTCCCGGTTCTAGAAAACTGAAGTCATGCTTCCCCTGAAGGCACTAGGGAAGGATCTTGTTCCAGACCTATCTCCTAGCTTCTGGTGTGTGTGTGCGTGCTAAGTTGTTTCAGTCATTCCAGATCTTTGTGACCCTATGGACTGTAGCCCGCCAGGCTCCTTTGTCCGTGGGATTCTCCAGGCAAGAATACTGAAGTGGGTGGCCATGCCCTCCTCCAGGGGGTCTTCCCGACCCAGGGATCGAACCCATGGTTCCTGCCGCGTCTCCTGCATTACAAGTGGATTCTTCCTTTACTGCTGAACCACCTGGGAGGTGGGAGGGATGTAAAGAGCCTGCTGAGGGCAGAGGTTTCAGGGAGAAGAGTGTGTGAGTTTTGGTTAGAGCCTTGAGGACCCTGAACGCTCATCAGACAAGTTGGAATGGGACTCATGAGCATGGGAACCCAGACTGGTTGTTACTAACATAAGAGAGAGAGTAAAATCAGAGACTGGGGGAGCTTTGCCTGGCAGAAGGCACAGGCAGATTGGAATAAGGAAGACCACGGAAGGAAAGACCGTCATTCCATTTCAGCAATCTAGATGAAGTGTGATGATGGCTTGGGCCAGTGTGTAAATATCTGTGGTGTTACAAACAAATGATAGAGCTTGGATTCAAACTGAAAGAGAGAGACAGACTCATGAACTAGGGTAACATGCCTTGGGCACACACAGGACAGATGACACTGGAGGTAGTAGCCGAGATGATTTTGTGTCACCAGCATGAGTGACAGAGTCTGGTGGCCCTGCAGCACGGGAGGAAAATGAGGAAGCCACATGATCATCTTGGCTTGCAACAAGTTGGGTTTGCAAACTAGATGTGTGCTAAGTTGCTTTAGTCGTGTCCGACTCTGTGCAACCCCAAGGACTGTAGCCCACCAGGCTTCTCTGTCCATGGGATTCTCCAGGCAAGAATACGGGAGTGGGTTGCCATGCCCTTCTCCAGGGGATTTTCCCGACCCAGGGATTAAACCCGCATCTCTTACATATCCTGCTTGGCAGGCGGGTTCCTTACCACTAGTGCCACCTGGGAAGCAACAAGACACCCTATTATTATTGTTACTGTTTTTGCTATTTCTGTTTTTATTCTCTAATTAACTAGATAGAATACACTGAATACTTTCTATACACCAAGCTGTATTATGCTTTTCTTTGATTGATCTTATTATTTGATTCTCACAACAACTGTCTGGGGGATAATTTCAGTTATTATCCCCGTGATACAAATGAGAAAACTGAGATATCCTTTTCTCTCTGAAATGCTCTGTCCCTCGAACAAAATGTTATTTTAACAATTTTCATTTTAATAGCACTCATGACACTGAGCCTTCAATTTTTTAAAATTTCTTCTCCTGTGAGCGTGCTGATATTTCATCAACCAATGCTCAGTGACCATTCTGACCCATTCAATCAGCTGAGAAATAACCCCATTTCTCATTTGTATATAGGGTTTTGCTTCTTGATATTCATCAGCATGTTTTTAATATTTTGACCAAGCTCCCACACCCAGGGTCATAGCATGTTGGAGCCTCATGACTGTCAGCTGGAAACTCCTCTGAAAAAGGACAAAAAGAAATCTCAGAAACAGGCCCATCATATGTGAAAAAAAAATCCACTAAGTATATTGTTTCTTATCCTTTATACCCATAACACACACTCTTTCTCACACAGATTTATAGCGTACAGCAGTTGCCATAAAGATCTAACTACATAGGAAGCTATGGATGCCACATAGTTGGTTATAATTAATTAATGTTGTATCCCACCAAAAAAAAGGGGGGGGGCAAGAGAAAGATCGGGCTTGGATTCAAACTTCAGTTCGGGAGACTGGCTCAGCGCTGTACCACCTGTTGGCACAACAGGAAGGGAACAGCAGAGAGCTGGTGTAAGGAAGGTTCTGAGACAATCATGGAAGGAAATCTCAGCCTCAGGGGCCTTGTGAGGAAATAGAGGCTATAGTATTTCCGGCTCCACCTCCTCAGGAGGTGGATTAACAGCTCCTGAGCAACGACACAGGTAAAAGTGTTCCAGATCTGAAGGATGTTGATTCCCAGCACCATCGTTACTGTTATTTTCATTGATGTGGAGAGGAGGGACTGGGCTGTTGGCAAAAGGGGACACACACAGATCGGTAATTTTAAACCAAAGAGTAGCAGCTTGCAAAATTGCTCAGAAAATGTAAAAGGGGAATTCTGGAAGAGTAGAGAACCCTATAGGTTCTTTCTCAAGCTTAAATTGTTTAGAAAAACCATACTTTTCTAGAGCCCTTCCACCCAGGACTGACTTGGTAAGAATTCCGCCTCCATGATGAAAGTGAAAGTCGCTCAGTCGTGTCTGACTCTTTGTGACCCCATGGACTATACAGTCCATGGAATTCTCCAGGCCAGAATACTGCAGTGGGTAGCTGTTCCCTTCTCCAGGAATCGAACTGGAATCTCTTGCATTGCAGGCAGATTCTTTACCAGTTGAGCTACCAGAGAAGCCCGTGGTAGTGATCCCAAAAGGGACTCTGCCTTCCGACTTTCCCTTTGCATCCCAGACATGTTGGGGGTGGGGAAACTCCAGACACGGCCAGCCTTGTGTTCTGGGAGAAGGAGAGGGAGCTGGCAGGCGGCCCTGCTGCTCATCCCCTACCCGACCCCTGCCCAGTCCTTGGCCTGTTCAGCCAAGACATCGCATCAGCAAAGTCAACCAGAATCCTCACCCTTTCAACCCAAAGCTGATCCTCACCTTACCTGAGAGGTGGCCCAGGTCCAGGTGGGGCAGCCCTCACCCATGGCTGCCAGAGGCCACTTGTCCAAAGCCTCCCCAATCCTTGTACCCTCCCAGAAGCATGGGTAGCTCTCTAAGCCTCAGTTTCCCCATTTGTAGAATGAGTGGGGCTGGACAAGCTCAGATTCAGGTTTGCAGATCTTTCTGGAGGATGAGTTGAGGAGGGTAGGGTATAAATGGGACTAGCTAGACGACCAGGGAGGAGGTGATCCCAGGGGCCCAGACAAGAGGTGATGGTGACTGGGGTCAGGGTGGTGGCCATGGAAGATAACGGAGGAAGGGGGATCAGGAACCTGATATGGAGGGAGAGCAAACAGGCCATGCTGGTGTGAATCTGTGCACGCTCACATGTGTGTTTTTAAAGGCTAAAGCAGAGAGCATCATCCTAACTGGACAATTTTATGGAAACTGAAGGCAGCAGATCCTGGCCTTGTGGATCAGAGCCCCACAGGCTGTGGTCTCCAGCTCATTACTCATTCCCAAGGCAGCAACCAGCTTCTCATTCCGAAGGCCTCCCATTGGAATGGGGGCCTCTAGCTTCTGCCTGGAAACAGGGAGCAGCTCACCAAAGGGGAGGTCAGGAGTGACAGGAAAGTCACAGGCTGCAAACCTAGCTCAGCTGGCCCACTGCAGCGGTGTCCCATGGATGCTGTAACCAATGACCACAAAACAGCACTAGAGGTCAGAAGCCGGCAATCAGATCCACAGGGCTAAAGTCAAGGTGTTGGCAGGGCCGATTTCTTCTACAGTTGTTCTTGTTCAGCCGCTAAGTCATGTCTGACTCTTTGGTAAATCTTTTGCTCATTCTTCCTGGTGGCTCAGCGGTAAAGAATCTGCCTGCAGTACAAGAGCCCCAGATTCAATCCCTGGGTAGGGAAGATCCCCTGGATAAGGGAATGGCAACTCAGTCCAGCATTCTTGCCTGGAGAATCCCATGGACAGAGGAGTCTGGTGGACTACAGTCCATGGGGTCACAAAGCATCAGATACGACTGAGCAACTAATGCTTTTGCTAAGTCGTATCCAACTCTGCTTCTGCAGGCTCTTTGCCTTTTGCAGCGTCTAGTAGCTGCCTGCATTCCTTGGCTTGTGGTGCCTTCTTCCATCTTCAAAGTGTATCACTCCAGTCTCTGCTTCCATCCCCACATCGTCCTCTCCTCATCTGTAGTCAGATCTCCCTCTGCCTCCCTCTGTAAGAACACTTGTGATTTTACTTAGGGTCCACTTGGATGACCCAGGATAATCTCTCCCACTGTCCTTAATCACTTCATCAAAGTCCCTTTTGTCATGGAAGGTTACATTCCCAGGTTCTAGGGCTTAGGACCTGGATGTCTTTGAGGACCACCATATTCAGCCTGTGATACCCTGGCTCCTAGGCAAAGAGATGCAGAAATACAGCCCCTGGATGTGGCTTTAATCTGTGTGATTTTGTCTGGGATCTAACTGGCTTGGATGAATGGCTTTGTGAAGGACATTCTATCAGAGAATATGAGTAAACCTTCAACCTTTATTCCAGGCTTTGAGATGAAGGGAAGTCTCTTCGAGGTAGAGATGAAAGAGTTTCAAGAGAAAGCTCTGGGTTTGGGGATGCAAAGGATGGGCTGGAGGGAGGGGGTCGGGGACAGAATGGAGAAAGGGATCTGACAGACAGAATCTAAGCGTCTGCTGAAAAGCCTTGTCTCGCCCTGATCCGTGTCTGGGGAACAGAAAAATCTCACTTCTCTCTCAGCTTCGAGAAGATGAAGTGTGCTCAAATCACCCACAGGAGTGAAATGAAAAGGTTACACCAGGAATTGTCGATAAGATAAATCCCTGTGGTCTCGCAGCCTCTCTAAACGTTTTGATAGCAGAATGTGATGGATCATGAATCAGAGTAGGCCCATCTTAAACACCTGATACCGCCTTATTTATGTATGTATGTGACACGTAAAAGCAGAATTGACTCCTTTTTCTTTCTGTCTCAGGGATATTTTCTTCCTTCTTTCAGAAATGCATCCCTCTTCCCCCAGCCCTGGTTTTCTGTGTTCGTGGGTGTGTGTGCCTATATGTGGAGGTGGCTGTTAGGATGCTTTCCACCCAGAAAAGGTCTTGAAGATGATGATAGCACCAGGAATTAATTGCGAAACTAATGAAGCCACTTTGTTTCAAAATATGTCTTAATCCCCTTGCCTCCTTTGTTTTGTTTTGTTTTTAACAAGATTATTGCTCCAAGAAAGAGGGAGTAAAGATGGTACAATGTGAGAGATTTGCCACATGAAACCCAGGCAGACACAGAGACTATTTCCCAGTTGTCCTGGCTTGGATCTACAGTCATAAGCTACTTCAAGCCCCTCCATGGGATCAAATTAAACTTGCTTTGTCATATGCTTTCTTTAACACTAAAGTCTGCTTTATAATTCATTACAGTCGTAAGTGTTGTATGGAACCTCATTTCCCACCCAAGTCTGGTCTAATTCCAAAGTTAGTGGACTTACCCACTCTGCTTAACTGGCGTCTTTAGGACCAGCTCAGCTCAAAACACCTTGATCCTATCATGGCCTTGAGGACAGATAGCCACCCAGCAGAACCCATCACCCCAACCCAACCACCTCTGGGAGAAGCTTCACCAGCCTGGCCAGTCAGAAAGGTTATAAGATTCAGGGTCCTCTGGCCAAACTCACATCCTGTCCCTTCCCAAATCTTGTGGTTGGCCTTGCCTTGTGGGCAGGCTCAGGTTACCTCTGAGACTCCAGTGCCTCTCGACTCCAGTGCCTCTCAACTCCAGTGCCATGTGACACTTCTTGATTCTGGTTTTTCTCCTTTAGCTTCTCTTGCTAGAAGCAAAGAATGGCATTTGGGTGCAAACTCTTTATTTATGAGCCATCAAGACAGTGCTTCATTTTAACTTCAAAAAGCTGTAATGCTGTAGTTTTGTTTTTTAATCCAATCTATAAAAGGTACTCCTTAGGATTAAAGTGTCTCTTAATATTTGATCTAGACTCACAGATGACTTTTTCTTCCCCCTACTTGGAGATGTTTGGAGCTCTCGTCTCACGTTCATCTACCCCTGAGTGGTCCCAGGTAGGGAAAAGTAAAGCATTTTTCCATTTACAAAACCATCGAAGAGTTTTCATGTTGGCAAGTGAAAAGTTGGACTTTCCAATGAAACTTTTAAAGTCCTTTCCAAAAGAAGTATTTTGAGGGAGAATATGATTTTTAAATTAGAATAGTTTGAAAATTACTTTGCAGTGAACATCAAATGATGTGGTTAGTCGGTGAGCCTCTGCCTCTGTTTTCACTGATATTTGTTATTGTGTTGAGGTTATTCTTGCTTGATATGAAGATCTCAGCTTACCTGGCCTCTCCTCAAAGAGGCTTTCCCTGAATATCTTCATTGAAAGTAGGTCTTAGGAATTCCCTGGTGGTGCAGGCTCAGGACTCCACACCCTCTCTGCCAAAGGCCAGGGTTCAATCCCTGATCAGGGAACTAAAATCCCACAAGCTGCATGGATCAAACAGCCAAAAAAAGAAAAAAAAAAAAAAAGAATGAAAGTAGGTCTTAAATCACTATCACATCATTTCTAAGAGCTTTTTGCAGAGTACTTGGGGTTAGTCACTCAGTTGTATTTGAGTCTTTGTGACCTCATGGACTGTAGCCCACCAGTCTCCTATATCCATGGAGATTCTCTAGGCAAGAATACTGGAGTGGGTTGCCATGCCCTCCTCCAGAGGATCTTTCCAATCCAGGCGACTTACCACTATCTATAAGTTCTTTGTTTTCTATTTATTTTCTGATTTTCCCTCCCTAGATCATGGGCACCTTGAAAGCAGGAATCTTATGTCGTATTTCCTGAGTATCAAAGCAGTGTCTGGCATGGGGAGGCACTCAAGGAGGAATGAATGAATGAATGCTTGAGCTGTGTTTTCTTTTCTGAGGTTCCGTGTTTCTGCTTCCAAAAAATCAGTCTTCTGCTGTATTTTCCTTTTAAAATACCAGGACTACTGTAGGAAGGAATGGGGCATTGAGGTATGATTGGGTGGCAGAAAGCGCCTCTCACAACCAGCTCTGAATACTCCCAGGGAGGTTTGGAGGTGAGGACGACATGGTTGGATTCAGGGTTAGAAACATGACATTCAATCATGGCATCAATTGTGACATAGGCAGCAGCAAGAAATCTGTTTCTAAAAATAAATATTGAAGTTCAGGATGTGATGTGATTAGCAAGGATTCAAGGTTAACACTATATGAACGTCACTCCCACTAACATCCTGAGATTCTTTCTTAAGGGAAAGCAAATTGTGTGGCAAGAATGAGAGCATGTTGCAAATGGTCATGCCACCTAGCATGTCAGCCATGGCAGGGAAAGGCTAAGGATTGCTGTTTTATTTTTTTTTATCTTTATTGAATTTGTTACAATATTGCTTCTGTTTTATGTTTTGGCTTTTTGGCCACAAGGCATGTGGGGTCTTAGCTCCCTGACCAGGGATCAAACCCATACCCCCTGTGTTGGAAGGCGAAGTCTTAACCACTGGACTGCCAGGGAAGTCCCAGGATTGCTGTCTTAGAAAGAAACAGTGGGGACTCACCCTGGTGGCCCAGTGGTTAAGAATCTGCCTTGCAGTGCGGGGGACATGGGTTTGATCCCTGGTCAGAGAACTAAGATCCTGCCCGCTGCAGGGCAACTAAACCCACACACCTCAACTACTGAGCCCGCACGCCATAATGAAAGATCCCACATAACACAACTAAGATCCAACACAGCCAAATAAATATTTAAAAAAAGAAAGAAAGAAAGAAATGGTGGCAGTTAGGAGGTAGGCCTGAAACTGCGTCTGTTGGGACCTTTTCTGTTATAGGTGCCAGATAAAGTCCCATCAGAGTGGTGTCAGCAAGCTGCCTTGCGGGAAGGTCCCTGCGTGAGTCAGATCCAGGCGTGCCAGCATGCAGAGGGATACGATCACGACTGCATCTCTACTCAGCTGGTTCTGACCAGCTCCACTTGGGTCGTGAGCCCAGCCCTTAATCACTCACTCTCGCTGAAGAACGTGATGCAGTGAGTGGTCAGGACCAAGGCACATGCCCGCCACTGGAGGATCCACAGGGGCCAAGAGTGGGTGGGGGTCTTTTTCTAGAAAGAACTGGACTGCCATGGCCAGCGGAGTAAGGAAGGCATGCGGGACAGGCAGGCGATGCCTGGCACAACCAGGAGAAGCCGAGGTCAGACCATGATGTAGGGAGTCGTTGCAGCTGCAGGGAGGAGCCAGGAGGAGGACTCCACCTGGAGCAGAAGAATGAAGGATGAAGGATGGGAAGCCATTGGCACTAAGGAGGCAGAGTCAGGAGGACCTAGTGCATAATCAACTGTGGGGTGGGAGGGGAAGTGGAGGCGCAAGAGGAATCTGGGTTTCTAACTCGAATGACTGAGATCATGATGCTTTTATTTGGAATGAGGAGCATTACAAAAAGATCAGATTTGGGAGACAGGTGAGGAGCTTGGCGCTAGATGAGTTCAATCCTGAAGCACCTGTGAGACTCCAGGTGATGATCAGAGATGCATAGAACCCACACTTGGAAGAGGTTCTAAGACCATCCAGTCCAGCCTCTCCCAGACTTCCCCTTCAGATCCACCTTCCAAATGGAGATAACTGAGTAGTCTGTTTCCAACCGAGTGGGACTGGGTCATCCACTTTTTTAAATTCATGTATTATTTTTCTTGGTTTTCATGAATCATCTTAGCTTTTTTTAAAAATCAAGTTTCAGGGGACAGTGGCCACTCTGGCCTTTGGTTCCAAGTCTGGGTTTTCATCCTCGCTGTCAGCCAGAGTTGGCAAAGGGAGGTCTGAGGCTCTGCAGTGAAGAGTGAGGCTAGAAAGGCTGGTTTCCCAGATGTCTGTCTGCAAGGGTGAGTGTGGAGCTCCAGGATGGATGAGGTCACACCAAAGAGGACGGAGAGGAGAGGATGAGGAGGATCCCAGGGCATGGAGGTGACAGTGGAGGATGGAAGAAGCAGCAAAGCAGGAGCTGCTGGGCGGAGATCCAAGGGCACCACCCGGGAAAGCCAAAGGGAGGCCATTTGAGGAAGGCGGTTTGCCCCACAGAGTCAGTGACGTGGGGTATAGTTGGTGTTTGAAAAGAAAAGCGTTGACAGAGCAAGGAGGACAGAATGTGCAGAGGTGAGGGATGAACAGGGCAGTAACAGGAGGGACAAGCTTCAGTCATCTCAAACTTCCTTTGAGACATTTTTGATAGTTACATGATATTAACAATAGGTATCTTCCCTGAGTCGCAAGCTCAGAGTTCATCATACTGGGGACACAGAGGCAAACCCTGTGCACAGACTTTGTTGTTATTCAGTCACTCTGTTGTGTCTGACTTTCTGACCCCATGGACTACAGCACACCAGGCTTCCCTGTCCTTCACTATCTCCTGGAGTTTGCTCAAACTCATGTCCATTGAGTCGGTGATGCCATCAAGCCAACTCATCCTGTATTGCCCCCTTCTCCGACTGCTCACTCTCACTGGGTACCCTCGGCACCCTTTGACGTGGGTACCGTTTTCATCCCCAGATTAGATAGAAAGGCTGAGGCTTCAGAGGACAAGTGTGACTTGTCCAGACTCACACACCAATGAGTGATGGCTCCAGACCCAGAAAGCCAGTCTCTTGCAATGGGGAGTCTCTCTGCCCCAGGAAGCAAGAGTTATCATAATACTGGGCAGATGATGGTGGAATTGAGCCCCTTTGGGAACTTTGATGTTGCTTATCACATTTGCCTTGCGTTGTCTACTTTTTTAGGGAAATGGCAATCTGAGGTGATCATAACCCAAAGGGAAGGGGGTTAAGAGTGGAGGGAGCCAATGAGTGCTAGGCTGGGGTCCCCGGGGAGCAGAGGGCAGGCCTGGAGGTCAGCTGGAGGTGTTACCCTATAACAGGGAGACCCGCTACCCACTCCAAGGTAGAGAGAAGAGAGATGAGTGTGGAGAAGGGGAAGAAAGTGATCATGATCTTCTCAGCGAGATAGAAAGCAAAATCTCGCACAGGCAAAGTTAAGCAAAATCTTCTCGCACAGGCAAAGTTAAGCAAAATCTTCTCGCACAGGCAAAGTTAAGCGAAATCTTCTCGCACAGGCAAAGTTGGGAGAATTAAAAACACTGGCACAGTTGCCATAGAAATTTCTATGGGCATGAACAAAAGATGAGTAAAAAGATGTCAGAGCAGCATGACTCAGGTGAGATGAGCTGGTGTAAACACACAACCCCTGACACGGGGGTTGGCAGCTGGGAGGGGCTGTGGGGGAAAGAATGCTCGGAGGGGGCACCAAGGGAGGGGCAAGGGCAGAACAGCACCTGTGAACCTCACTCTGCCAAGTCCCTCATCACTGACAGAAGCGACTAAAGCTAGCTCACTGGTTAAAGGCACCCTTCTAGGTAACCAGACGGAGTCAGCGTTAAAGGGTCTCTTTCAGTCCAGTCTGCGGTGGAGGTGGAAGTTCACCCATTTCACAGCTGCAGAACTGAGGCTGGCCAAGGGAAATGAGCGTGGTGCAGTTGGCATTCTCCAGGCCGCCTGTGGGTCTGGGGCCTTGGGCAGTGGGCATCCTGGCTGCGGCCAGAGCAGGGCAGACTCCCGTGAGTAAGAGGCAGAACCAGGATTCAAATCAGAAGCCTGGTTCCAGCCTGTGGCCCCTTCCCCTCACCAGGTGGGCACTCGTGGTGAGGACTGAGCGGGAACAAGGCAGCTGGAGGCCACCTCCTCACCTAGTAAAGAGCCAAGGGCGTCTGAGCTTGGAAATTCATCGCTTTGAGTAAAAGTAAAGTCTGGGCCTCAGGCTCACATGGGCTGACACGAATCTGCCTTCTCTGGCTTCTCTGCCTCTGAGGAGTCACTCCCCCACCTCGAGTCCCCACTCCTGCCACTGCCAGCAGGACAGCAGCCTCCTCTCAGCATCACCCGAACTCATGGGGATGCTCACGTCACGATTCTGCCTCTGACCTTACCGCCCTAAACACAGTGGGTCTCCTCTAATGTCACCGTGTCATTTCATGAGCTTCATTTCATCCACTGAAATATTTTGGCTGCAGGAGACCACGCAAGCCCTTCTTCCACCTAGTAAGAGAGTGTCTCAGTGTAGCGAGTTGAGAAAGACATTACAATTCAATTAAAAATCTTACTCCTTTAATCACCCGTTGTAGGGAAGATCCACTCGAAACTTGTGAGAAACCTCATTTATAGACCCAGTGTCAGGAAATGGAATAGCTAACCTTTAGCAGCTGCGTGTTACTGGGACCCAGCAGTGAGTGCAGAGCCAAGGGTGATCTGGGCTCCATCCTCCTCAACCAGCAAGCTAACCTCTCTGAGCCTCAGTTTCCTCATCTGTGAAATGGAGAGCATTACCATCTATTGATGTTGTGGGAATAATAAAGATTTTACATGTAAATGGCATCTTGTTATTACGTTATCCACCTACCCTTAACCAGATCAGCAAACCCTTCTTTAAAAAAAAAAAAAAGAAAAAGAGAGAAACTGAACAATAAAAGTTAAGCAGAAACGCAGATAACAGGAAGTAGCTTCTTAAAACTCACCTCTCCAGCCACAACTCTGCTACTACACACGCTGTCGTTCCTAAGGATGTCTTACACTCCGTTATCCAGTGCCCAGTGCCCTTGTCTCTTCCAGCATCGTTACTTTCTACAATTCTCCCCCGATTTCTGCATCGTCCTCTGAACTGTCATTTCCCAGGGGAGCTTGCTAGTTCACTCTAGTCCAGCACAGAACACAGCAAGGAACATTTCCCATCTTCGCAGTGCAGGGCTGGCTTGGGCCCAACTGCTTCTGAAGCAGGAGAGGCCACTGATGGCTTCTTGCTGAGGCCATCAAACCTGGCTGATTGCTAGAAATGCAGATTCTTGGGCCTGCTCCTGGATGCTTGAGTTCAATAAGTCTGGACTGGGGCTCTGGAAAAAGCACCCCAGATGGCATCTGATGGTTTGGGAGCCACCCCATAGGCTCACCCCCAAAATTCAAGTTTAGATTTAAAGATAAGCTGGAGATAAATCAATAAAGGTCAGGAATTAACTCAGGGTCACCAGTGACATTTCAAAAGCCTCTCCCATTTAACAGATGAGACAAATGGAGGCAAGGATGGAGACAGATGAGGAGAGAGCTGGGAGCTTAGAGCAAAACCCAGGATCTGGGCATCCCACTCCTTTCTCCACCCACACCCCGCCCCACCCCCACCACCCCCACCACCATCACCACCGCAACATACCTTCACATCAGAAGTCCCTCTCCTGGGGTGTGGTGTGGCAAGGAGAATGTTGTGACTTTAAGACATAAAGGAACAATCACATACACAGACACAAAAGATTTACCCTTGATGAACTGCAGTGGTACCTACTAACAGCTCTGTCAGAAGACCCAGCAAAGCTAAAAGCATCCGTCTGGGCTTTGATGTCCTGACAAGATGCTTCCTTTGAAAGCTCGGAGACAGTCCTGTAATTCCCTCTGACAGCCCTGGTGAAAGCTCTGAAATAAGAAGTGGCGTCCTGCCAGAGCCCAAAGGTGTGATTCCTTGAGAGTGGAACATGTGTCCTCCCTGAAAGGCCCAGGCTCCTCCACTCGCCTCGGGCTGGAGACCCTGGCCCCAGGGGACCTCTGTGGCCTGACTCTTCACCTGCCCCAGCATCTCCCTAGGGAGCTCAAGGCCTGGACATTTCCCTCGTCTGACAGCTAGGCTGCATGCCAGCCACTTTGCAAAGAGTTTCCAGGGACTGATCTGACAGTATGACCCGTTTCTCCTCCCCTGAGGGCCCCAGGTCACTCGTAGGGAAAGGTCAGGAAATGCTAGTGCCCCGTGTCTGGAAATGAGCAGGGTGGTGGGGAGGACGGAGACCGAGTGGGCGACAGTGGGCAGGTGCTCACCTGGAGAGGCTGACAAAGCCTTCCTCGAGGTGTCCACACGCGCAGTGTCGTCCTCGCCTGGGAGCCTGCTGGCAACGCAGCGTCAGTCCCGCCCCGGCCTTCCCGAATCTGTATTTCAACAAGATCACCAGTTGTTTGTCTGCACGTAAAGAGCTGTATCCCAACTCTGCTGCTCTAGGCGGTGTGATTGTGGCCACGCTCCTTAACTTCTCTGAGCTTCAGTGTCTACACAGGGTTCCAGAGAAATGAAACACATAGCACTCAGCTCATACTCAGCCTTCAGTGAATGTTCACCATCATTGTTATCGAGAGAATGATTAAGGGAGAATCCATTTTGCCATATTTAAACCCAAATCATCCAGCTACTCCTCGGTGGAGAAGGAAGTCCAAACTGAGTGGGAGAAAGTCCAGACAGAAAGTAAGGAGCCCTCAACATCTACTTAAGGAACAAGCTTAAAGGCTGGAGGAACGGGTGTCTCTTAGGAGCCTTTACTCTGACTGTTGAATCTGGGGCTAGTAAAGGTGATGCCTGATGCTTAGCTTGGGGGTTCTTACCCTCATTAATGTGCCATTTTTCCCTGCCATTCCCACCCCTCAAACTTACCTCCCAGCCCCTGCTGCTTCTATGATCCTGCCTAAAAGGCCTCACCACTCCTTCACCAGCAGAATGAAACCCCGCCTCTTCAGCATGGCATTCAATGGCAGCGTGCCATTCACAATCTGGCCCAAGCTGACTTATCAGGTGCCTCGGGGCTGCCATCACACCTGCCCTTTAGTTTCAGTCCTTTTCATTCCTCTGATGTTTCCTTCTTCTGACTGCATCCTCTGACTGGGAGTACTCTGTTCCTCTGATCAGAATCATTCCCCTTCTCTGTGCCCGACAGGATCCAACTCAGCCTTTGGAGCCCTGCCTCAGACTCCCAAGGCAACAGAAATCAAAGCAAAACTAAGCAAATGGGACCTAATCAAGCTTGTAAATTTTTGCAAAGCAAAAGAAACTGTAAAATGAAAAGATACCTGCAGAATGGGAGAAAACATTTCCAAATGATGCCGCCGACAAGGGCTTAATTTCTAAAATATACAAACAACTCATATAACTAAATATCAAGAAAACAAAACTAATCAAAAAATGGGAAGAAAACCTATATAGACATTTCTTCAAAAAAGACATACAGATGGACAGCAGGCACATGAAAAGATGCTCAACATCATTAATTAGAAATGCAAATCAAAACTACAATGAGATATCACTTCACACCAGTCAGAATAACCATCATCAAAAAGTCTACAAATAACAAATATTGGAGAGGGTATAAAAAACAGGAACCCTCCTATACTAGTGCAGCCACTACGAAAAGTATGGTGATTCCTCACAAAACTAAAAATACAGTTACCCTATAATCCAGCAATCCCACTACTGGGCGTATAGCTGAAGAAAACTATACTTTGAAAAGATATATGCACCCCGGTGTTCACAGTAGCACTATGTATAAAACCAAGACATGGAAGGAATGTAAATGCCCACCAACAGATGAATAAAGATGTGGTGCCTACATACAACAGATTTCTACCCAGCCATGCAAAAAAAGAAATGATGCCATTTGAGCAACATGGACGGACCTAGAGAGTGTCATAGTAAGTGATGAAAGTCAAGAGAGAAAGACACATACCGCACAGTATCACTTATATGTGAAATCTAAAATATGGCACAAATGAACCTATCTATGAGACAAAAGCATAATCAGGGACATAGAGAGCAGACTGGCTTGTGCCAAGGGGGAGGGGGTTAAGGGAGGAGTGCATTAGTATGGGGCTGAAAGTGAAAGTGAAGTCGCTCAGTCATGTCTGACTCTTTTCCGCCCCATGGACTCTAGCTCGCCAGGCTCCTCTGTCCATGGGATTCTCCAGGCAAGGGTACTGGAGTGGGTTGTCATTTTCCTTCTCCAGGGGATCTTCCCGACCCAGGGATCAAACCCAGGTCTCCCGCATTCCAGGCAGACGCTTCCAGGCCACCAGGGAAGCCCAGTATGGGATTAGCAGATGCAAATTATTATATAGAACGGATAAACAACAAGGTCTTACTGTGTCGCGCAGGGATACACAATATAGCACAAAATTATAGTCAACATCCTGTGACAAACCATAGTGGAAAAGAATGCCAAAAAGAATGTGTATATATAAAGTAACATTGTAAATCAACTATACTTCAACAAAGTAAAATTTAAAAATCACACACCTCCCCACCCGCACCATCTTCGCTGCCTGACTTTCCTCCATCATGCTTTTCAGCCTCAGCTTCTGCTCGCTCATTTCATGAACGTGAGCACCTCAAGAGCAGAGACTCCTGTCTGCTCGCTCCTGCATCCTTGGCACCCACAAGTGTCTGACACAGGCTCTTGGGCAGGATGTGACAACTGCATACATAAATCATTGTGTGCCATCAAGGGGTGTTCAGACGGCACTCCCCTGCTCAGCTGTGAAGAGCTGAATTATTCCCCACCCCAGATTCATATGTTGGAATCCAAACCCTCAGAATGTGGCTATATTTGGAGATAGGTTTCTCAAAGGGGAGTGTGTATGTGTGTTCAGTTGTGTCTGATTCTTTGCAACCCCATGGACTATAGCCAGCAGCCTTGCTTAAGTCACCTTAAATGAAGTCCTCAGTGGGGCCCATAGTCCAGTCTGACTGGTGTCTTCATAAGAGGAGATTAGGAGATAGGTGCACATGGAAGGGAGACCATGGGAGGGTAAGCGAGGAAAGAGCCATTTGCAACCAAGGGGCGAGGCTTCAGAAGACAGTAACCCTGCAGACACCTTGGTCCTGGACGTCCAGCCTCCAGAACCAAGATTTCTGTGGTTTGAGCCACAGAAATCTGTGTAATTTGTCATGGCAGCCTGAGCTGACTACTACACCAGCTGTGAACTCCCTGAGGACAAGAACCCATGGTTTCTTCATCATTGTATGCTCCGTATCCACAAGGTTCTAGTCCAAACCCATACTCACTAAACAGGGCTCTAATCAAATTGCACTTGCCTCGCAACAGAGAGATGATGACGGAAGAAGCACTGAGTGGTGAAGGGAGAGCCCTGCATAGACAGCCAGCGTGAGTTGTTCATAATCGTCTACACAGGCTGGCCATTTTCCTTGCATTTATCTATCTCAAGGTGGTGTCGTCTCTCACTTGCTGTTGGGTTTCTTTGTGGGGTGTGATAAACGCCACGGTGGATAAAAGGAAAATCCAGCCAATGGCAGAAACAGACAAAGGAGGCAGGGGTCTGTGCTCAGTCTCAGGGCTCCCTTTCCATGTGACAGGTATGTGTGACACTCCTAGCGGTCATGTGAGGGGTGGGATTCAAGACAGAAAGAGGCACGATGGAGAAGAGTCACAGAGGAAGGCCACTTCTCCCCTGTCCTCTCCTTCTGGGCTTCAGGATCTTAAAGGTGTTTTAATCTGCTGGGGTCACCCCTCCAAGGGCAGCAGTTGCCTCTGAGGCTGCTCCTGCCGACCCCGGGACCACTCAGCGCTGCTTTGGAGTGTTTGCATGTTGGTACGCAACATGCCTGTGCCCAGTTCCCATCCGCTGGGAAGCTGGTCCAGAGCAAGGCCCGTGGCGTGGAGCCAATCTGTTGTCATACTCACCACCCACCATGGAAGGGACTGGGTTGGCGTTTTAATGTGCATTTTAAATACACATGCTAAGCAGAAATTTTGGTTCATTTGACTTGTTAATTTTTCTCTTATGATGCTCACACCAAAGACTACTTCTGACACTTCTGGTTAACAAATGTGTGAGCCACCTCCCACCCCCCCCCGCCAAGTAATTCTCTGTGACATCAGTTGGTGTCCTATAATTTAACTCAGTTCTGACACTGTCTACCTGGAGATAATGCCAGCTTCTACAGGGTAAGGATTCAGTCCTCCAGGACTTCCCTGCCCAACTTCAGATGCCAGTCGGAAGTCCAGGTTGTCCCCTGTGCTTCTTATGACTCTATCAACTGGAAGTTTCCATAACTTCCTTTTTAATTAATTTTAATGAATTAATTTGCTAGAGCAGTTCAGGAAAACAGTTTACTTACTAGATTACTGGTTTGTTATTAAAAACAACAACAACAACAACTCAGGAACAGCCAGATGGAAGAGATACACAGAGCAGGGTATGTGGGAAGGGGGCGCAAGCTTCCATGTTCCCTCCAGCATCACTCCTCTGGCACCTCCACATGTTCATCAACCCAGAAAACTCCCAGGATCTTGTACTTTGGGGATTCTTATAAAGGCTTCATCAAGTAACCATGCTGCTGCTGCTGCTAAGTCGCTTCAGTCGTGTCCAACTCTACGTGACCCCAGAGACGGCAGCCCACCAGGCTCCCCCGTCCGTGGGATTCTCCAGGCAAGAACACTGGAGTGGGTTGCCGTTTCCTTCTCCAGTGCATGAAAGTGAAAAGTGAAAGTGAAGTCGCTCAGTCGTGTCCGACTCCTAGTGACCCCATGGACTGCAGCCCACCAGGCTCCTCCGCCCATGGGGTTTTCCAGGCAAGAGTACTGGAATGGGGTGCCATAGCATGACCAGTCGCTAACTCAATTTCCAGACTCTCTCCTGAGAGTGAGGATTGGACCGAAAGTTCTACGCTTCTGATCGTGGCTTTGTCTTTCGGGTGACCAGCCCCCATCCAGCAGTCTGTCAAGAGTCACCTCATTAGAACAAAAGATGTTCCTGTGGCCCAGGAAATTCCCAGGAATTTAGGAGCTCTGAGCAGGAAGCAAACATTTACAAGTGTATATTTTTTATTGTCTCACATTTTGTCTACCCAAGTCTCAAAGATGTCATCTTGTGATTCCTCTGGAAGCTTCACGGTTCTAGCACTATATTTAGGTCTCTGATCTCTTGTTAACTCATTTTTTGCATATACAGAGAGGTAGGAGTTGAATTCTTTTCTTTTTCATACGGATATTCAGTTATGCTCGCACCATTAAAAAGAAGACTTTCTCCTATGGAATTGACTTGTTCAAAAATGAACTGACCATAAATGTGGATTTTTTTTTTGGGGGGATGTCCTATTCTGCTCTATCCACCTAATAGTTTATTCTTGTACCAAAACCATACTGAATTGATTACTGTTGCTTTATAGAAAGTCTTGAAATTAGTTTATAGCCCCCGACTTTGCTCTTTTTCAGTACTATTTTGGTTCTTCTAGGGACCTTGAATTATCATGTAAGTTTTACAATCAACTCATCAGTTTCTTCAAAACTGCTCTTGGAATTTAGGATTGTGAGCTATAGATCAATTTACAGAGCGTGGATATCTTAATAGCATCAAATTGTCCAGTCCATGAACACTGCATATCTTTACATTTCTTTAGATCTTTAATTTCCCTCCCTGGTGGCTCAGCTGGTGAAGAATCTGCCTGCAATACGAGAGACCTAGGTTCAATCCTGAGTTTGGGAAGATCCCCTGGAGAAGAGAACAGCTACCCACTCCAGTGTTCTGGCCTGGAGAATTCCATGAACTGTATAGTCCATGGGGTTGCAAAGTTGGACATGACTGAGTGACTTTCACTCTTAACTTCTCTCACCAGTCCTTTTTTTTCTTTTTTTACATTTTTTAAATTACTTTATTTTCATTGGAGAATAATTACAATATTGTGATGGTTTTTGCCATATTGTGATGGTTGTGCCATGAGTCGGCCACAGGTATACATGTGTTCCCCACCTTCCTGAGCAACCCCCCACCCTCCTCTTCACACTGCATTTTAAGGATCCTTGAAAGACAGTCTGAGAGATTTGCTCTTTGGACATTGTGGAATTCTTTTCTTTTTTAAAAAAAATTAATTTATTTTAATTGGAAATTACTTTACAATATTGTAATGGTTTTAGCCATACATTGACATGAATCAGCCATGGGTGTACATGTGTTCCCCATCCTGAACCCCCCTCCCACCTGTCTCCCATCCCATCCCTCAGAGTCATCCCAGTGCACCAGCCCTGAGCACCCTGTCTCATGCATTGAACCTGGACTGGCAATCTGTTTCACATATGGTAATATACATGTTTCAATGCTATTCTCTCAGATCATCCCACCCATGATACATATCTCTAACCAGGGACTTATGTACAGAATCTATAAGGAATCCTACTAATCAATAACAAAAAGACAAGTAACGCAACTTTAAAAATGGGCCAAAGACTTGAAAACACATTGCACAAAAGAAGACAGATGAATAGTCACTGACATGAAAAATGCTTAATATCAATATTCATTAGGAAATGCAAATTAAAACCACAGTGAGATACATTTCATACCCACTAGAGTGTTGTTTTTTTTTTTAATGACAGCAAAAGGGCCCTAGGAATCTTTTTTGGAGAGAGGGAAATATTCTAAAATGAGAGTGGTGATGGGTGCACAACTTAACAAATTTACCCCCCAAAATCATTGAACCATACCATCACAATAGGTGGATTTTAAGATATGTAAATTATTCCTCATTAAGCTCATAAGTTACTGATGAAAGTGTTCGCCACATATTACAATTTAAAGACACAAGCTGGGCTTTGCTGGCAGTCCAGTTGTTGAGATTCTGCCTTCCAGTGCAGGGAGCACAGGTTTGATCCCTGCTCAAGGAACTAAGGTCCCACATGCGGCGAGGTGCAGCCAAAAATTCAAAAAAATAAAGACACAAGCATGTAGAGAAATTGTAAACAAATGCTGGAGAATGATAAACATAAAATTCAGGATAGTTTTCACCCCTAGGAAGGAAGGGAGGGGGATAGGAAGTGATAAGGGCAAAGAGGGAACTTCAGAGGTATTTGTAATCTTTTTTTTCCCTGTATTGGGTGATGATACACAGTGTTCATTGTATCTACAGTTTTTATAGCTTACATATAGTCTATAGATTGTTATTTTGTTTCTGTCCTGTAGTTAATAACTGCAACTTCAAATGAATAAAATAAAGCATAAAAGACACTGAAGGTAGACCTGATAAGAACACTTGATACAATAGCACAGTATCCAGTGGGGAGTAAGACACAACCCAACCTAAGAGACTTGCTGACAGCACAGAAGGCAGAGTTGGAAGACAGTCCCCAGAGATGAAAGCCAGTGGGCATTCACACAGACTCATAAGGCAAATGGGTGGAGAATGGGGGACCAGATAGTGAGGAAGAGGATAACAGGTTGGCTGATAACAGATAGTGAGGAAGAGGATAACAGGTTGGCTGAAAGTCATAACTTTTCCACTTTGGGTTCACAAGGGGTTGGGGGAACACAGCACCCCATCTGTCCTTAAAAAAGTAAATATGCATGCATGCCTGCATGCATTCTTTCTTTTTTGCTAACTTAGGCCAGTGTACACCTGAACCTGAAAACCTGGCCAGAAATATGCAGCCCTCATGCCGGCCAGTGGCAGGCCTCATGGCACTAGTCCTGACCTCTCACTGGTGGCTCACAGACTTTCAGAAAGATAGACGCCAACTCTCTACCGCTCTGCAGACACTCTCCCCCTTGTGCCCGGATTACTCTTCCAAGCACAGTGGTTCTTGCAGCTCCACAGGGAGGACCCTGGGAGAGGAACGCTTCAAAGACTCACTGTTTTATGAGCCCTCCCCACCCTTCTCTTTCCTTTCTTCATCTTTCCTTCTTTTTAATCTGCTGTGGTTTGGATCCCCAGTTGCCAAATACATTTTAAAAGATATCGTCTATTCTGAACCACAGTTTTTAGAACATCAATTTCACCACTATTTGGCTCATTTCTTGGCCTCACTTGTCAACAGATTTAAATAATTCTAGATAAAGGAGTTTCTGTGAAAAAAAGTCTCTTCTCTCCCCTGAACCTATTTCTGCTTCATTTCTTTGTTTTGCAGCAGAAAAGTCTCCTTTTGCTCCCTCTCTTTTAAAATTCATAATTCAAAGACCCAAGCCTCTTGGCCATTGGGTGCAAATTTGGCCACATTCTGCTGTATCAGTGATACCCCCTGCAGAACTGGGTACCTCTTTTCCCATACAGAGTTAGTTCCTCCATCACATGAACCCTGGTGTACACTCAACACACCTTCACACATGCATAGACACATGGGCATGCACACAAACACAAGCAACATGCATGCACCTACATGCAAGTGCAGGCATGCCCGTGTGCACACATACTCATTGAGCACCCATGAGAGATTTTCCCATACTTCATGCCTCTGCATCAGTAGCAGTTCCCTCAGGCAGCCATCTTGCAGTTACTTTAACCAATCTTTGTGGAAAGCATACTGCAGACCAAATACAGGTCTAGGCTCCAAGGAAACCACAGTGATGAGTTCCTGCCTTTGTGGAGCTTATATTCTAGAACAGCACCGCCCAGTAGAAGGTCCCTCAATAAGGGCAGTGTCCCGCACTGCTTAATACAGTAGCCACCAGCCAGGTGTGGTTACTGAGCACTTGATGTGTGCAAATGAAAACTGGAGTTTAAATTTTATTTAATTTTAATTAATATGAATTTAAAGAGCCACATGTGGCCAGTAACTGCTATATTAGGAGAAAATGGATAGACACTCTCTCCTGCTTTTTCCTCTTTACTTATTTATATAAGTAAATTTTTAATATTAAAAAGTACTATCTTAAAATCTTCTGCATGACTCTCATCGAAAAGAACACAAATAACAAATGTTGGCAAGGATGTGAAGAAAAGGGAACCCTCATACACTGTTGGTGGGAATGTTAATTGATATAGCCACTGTTGAAAATAGTATGGATGTTTCTCGAAAACTGAAAATAGAACTACCATTGACCCAGCAATTCCACTCCTGAGTATATTTCTTTAAAAAAGCAAAACACTAATTTGAAAAGGTACATGCATCCCAATGTTCATAGCAGCATTATTTCCAGTAGCCCAGATACAGAAGCAACAGATGAATGGATAAAGTTGTGCTACACACACACACACACACACACACACACACACACACACACACACACAATGTAATATTACTCACCCATAAAAATAATGAAATTTTGCCTTTTGCAGCACTATGGAAGACTTGGAAGGTATTATGCTAAAGTGAAATAAGTCAGAGACAAAAAGAAAAACACTGTATAATATCAATTATGTGTGGAATCTAAAATATACAGCAAATCAGTGAAAATCCCAAAAAAGAAGTAGACTCACAGAGAACAAATTAGTAGTTACCAGTGGGAGAGAGAAGGGGGAGAGGCGAGATAGGAGTAAGAAATTAGGAGGTACAAACTATTAAGCATAAAATAAGCTACAAGGATATATTGTACAATGTGGAGAATATAGCTATAATAACTAGAAACAGAGCATAACCTTTAATAATTGTGAATCACTGTGTTGTACACCTGTAATTTATATAATATTATACCGCAACTATACTTCAATTAAAAAGAACTTTGCAGATTAAAAAAACATTTAAGCCCTTTTCAGTACCAAAATGAATTTCAAACCATAAATAAAGCCCATCAAGAAGCTGAAAAAAATTCCTCTGCTGCTCCAGAGAGGAAAGAAGCAGGAGGCCCGTGGGAGGTTTCCAGACGGGAGATGGACATGGCTTACGCAAGGCAGGGAGACGTGGAAGTGGTCTGGTACTGGTTTATTTTGAAGACAGTCAACAGGATTGCTGGTGGATTAATTTGAGGGTGGGGTGAAGAGCATTTTGGCCCAAGTGTGCCATGATAGAGCCATTGGTGGAGATGAAGAACTTGAGAAAGAGGGAGCCCGTGTTTGAAGGGGAAAATCAAGAACCTGATGTTCAGGGACGTCCCCGGTGGTCCAGTGGCTAAGACTCAGCACTACCAATGTAGGGGGCCCTGGGTTCAATCCCTGGTCAGAGAACTAGACCCCACATGCCTCAACTAAAGGTCAGCATGCCACAACTAAGTCTTGGCACAGCCAAATAATTAAATGAATTTTCAAATAAGAGTCTGATGTTCAGCTGAACATGTCAGTTTGGGTATAGTCAGCAAAAAGACATACTTCTCCCTGCTCTGCTGTGTCCATGTCCCGTCCTCAGCAGTGCCTTGCGGGACCCATACCTACTGCTGAGGAAATTGCCCAGCAGGAAAATGCCTTAGAGTGGCCAGGGTTCTGGGTTCACCTGCGGGGGTGGAGGGTGCCCCCTCCCGGGTCCTGCTCAGGTTTGTCACCTGACCCCCTAAGCAGATAAGTGGGCCTCCACGCTCCAGAGGGTTATTCTTGAAAGTAAGTCTGTTAATTCTACCTTGAGACCTCTCTTAAGTGGGACTCAAACCCAGGCCAGGGAGAGGGACAGAAGGGGATATGCCATCTGCATCCCTTCTCTCTGGGTGTCGGCTATCCCTGTTTCAGAACCCATCTCCCCACTCCGGTAGACACACAACGAAAGGCTCTCCTCTACAGAAGTCCATGCCTTCAGACACTCAGCATGGTCCAGCCCATCACTTCCCCTGGTGGGGTTCTAGTAACATATCCTACCTCCTTATAAATTGTTCTTGTTTAGTCAGTAAGTCATGTCCAACTCTTTTCCACCCCATGGACTCTAGCTCGCCAGGCTCCTCTGTCCATGAATTCTCCAGGCAAGAATACTGGAGTGGGTTGCCATTTCCTTCTCCGGGGGATCTTCCCAACCCAGGGACCAAAGCTTCATCTCCTGCATTGGCAGGTGGATTCTTTACCACTAAGCCACCTGGGAAGCCCCAAATTGCTCCTGCACTCCTAAATTAATATTTGTTTAATGAAATTCCAGTCAACATTCTAACAGAATTTTATTTTGCAGATGATTCTGATTTATGAGAACTGATTTATGTTAATAGGTGATCAGAAAAAACCCAGAATTGTTTGACAAATAAAGAACGATAAAGAGGAACTACCTGATACTGAAACATTCTCTAATCTATGGGGAAAAAAAATTTAAGTGAAGCATAAGTGGAAGCCTCAATAGCTAGATAAGAGATACAGAGCAGATATAATCGAGAAATGCCCTATAAAAATTTAACGTATGACCAGGGTGGTTTCACAGATTAGTGAGAAAAAAAAAAACACAAAAAACACTATACATGCTACTAAGATAATTGATAACTTTCTAGAAAAATGGTTAGAATTGTATCTCATAGCTTACCCCAAGATCAGTTCAAGTCCGGATGAGTTAAATGTAAAAAATAAAGCCAAAACACTCTAAGAAAACATAGAATAATAGGTCTCAGCTATCAAAGCAGGGAACCACTTTCTAAAATCACTGTGAAAAAGTTGGATAAATTTGCCAGCTAAAAATTAAAAATTCTCTACCTGTAAAACATGAAAAATAACCATAAGCAAAACTAAAAGGTAAATGACAGACGGGGGAAATTTGCAACAAACACAGAAAAGTACTAATATTTTTATTATGGCGGTAACTCTTGTAAATTAATAATCAAACCACTGGGCATCACAATACAAAAATGGCATAAATCCACAATTCACAAAATACAAATGGCAGGTGAATCTTTGAAAACTGTTCATCCCTATTAGCAATCAAGAGAAGCACCAAAGCATATTAAAACAGTTTTCCCATATCTAACTGGCAGGGCTTTTAGTGGTAATACTTCATGTAATCTCAGTGGTGATTCAGGCACTCATTCACTGCCGGAGAAAAGGCCAAATGGAGCAAAAACTTGGCAATAAGAGTCAAGAGAATTTAAAATGTTGACATCCTTGGACCCAGTGCTTTTATTTCTAAGCATTCATCCAAAGCTTGTTATCAGAAGTAAGGACTAAGGATGTTGACTGCAGCTTTGTCAAGAAGAGTCAGAAATTAGGAATAAAAGTCCAAAGGCAAATACATCATGTGTGGTGTATCCCTAAAATGTAATATCATGCTTTAATCATCCTTTGGTCAATGTTTGTGAAAATGGGAAATGTTCAAGGGAAATGAAGGAACTGTGATATCTGGGATGATGTTTTTCTTTATTATACTTTGATGCGTTTTCTGTAGTGATACTCCTTTTATGATAAGAAACGAAAACATTCATATCCATTTTCTAATGCCCGTGTACATGCCACTTGCCAGCCCCAGATAAACATCTTGTTTCTGATGTCCCATCCATAAAAGTGACTTGCGAACCCAGCCAGCACTTCACCGGCAGGGTTCCCCCCGCCACCCTACCCACCACTTCATAAAATCACAGCACCTTTGTTGCTTTTCTGTACCCGTTGGTCTCTAAACATGAATGAATGCCCTGCATCTTCATATGTTTGTTTTGGGCTGCCCACTGTCCTTCCCAGAGAACGGAAGAGAAGAAAGTGACCCTTCATTTTTACGTGCAGCTGCTCTCACGCCATCTGTGCTTACCTGGGTGTTTGCGTTGGGTGCCAGTTGGGATGGGTCACGGGAGCAACTTGGAAAGTATCACTAGTTTCTTTTGTCTTTTTGAGGAAACTGACACTGTCTTTGTTTTTGTCCCATAGGTATGATGCTGCCTCTTGCGTTCTGCTGTTGGAACAGTTAGTTTTCTGTGCCGAAATCATTTCGGGAAACTCAAGCACTAGATTTCAGCGTTCAAGGGAAGCCAAAGCCATTGGAGGGGGCAGTAAAGCCAAAACCCTTTTATCTGAGTAGTTCCAAAAATTTCACTGCCCCTTCCCCATCCACCCCCATCCCCCAAGTAAGCCATTGCACACAGACAGGCAGCATGGCAAGCAAACGGAAATCCACCACCCCGTGCATGGTTCGGACATCACAAGTGGTAGAACAAGATGTGCCCGAGGAAGCAGACAGGGCCAAAGAGAAAGGAGCTGGCATGCCACAGCCTGAAACAGCCAAGGACACGTGGGCAGCGGAACCTGAAAACTCTTCCAAAGAAAATGAAGTGATAGAGGTGAAATCTACAGGGGAAAACCAATCCAAAAAGCTCCAAGGTGGTTATGAATGCAAATACTGCCCCTACTCCACGCAGAACCTGAACGAGTTCACGGAGCACGTTGACATGCAACACCCCAATGTGATCCTCAACCCCCTCTACGTGTGTGCCGAATGTAACTTCACAACCAAAAAGTACGACTCCTTGTCTGACCACAACTCCAAGTTCCATCCCGGGGAGACCAACTTCAAGCTGAAGCTCATCAAGCGCAATAATCAGACCGTCTTGGAACAGTCCATTGACGCCACCACCCACATCGTGTCCATCACCGCCAGCGGCCCCGGAAGCGGGGATGGCGGCCCCGGAAGCGGGGATGGCGACCCCGGGATCTCAGTGAGTAAAACCCCCATCATGAAGCCAGGGAAACCAAAAGCCGATGCCAAGAAGGTGCCCAAGAAGCCGGAGGAGGCCACCCCCGAGAACCACGTGGAAGGGACCGCCCGCCTGGTGACGGATGCCGCTGAGATCCTCTCGAGACTCGGGGGCGTGGAGCTCCTTCAGGACTCGCTAGGACACGTCATGCCTTCTGTCCAGCTCCCACCAAATATCAACCTTGTCCCCAAGGTCCCCGTCCCACTGAACACTACCAAATACAACTCTGCCCTGGATACCAATGCCACCATGATCAACTCCTTCAACAAGTTCCCCTACCCGACCCAGGCAGAGCTGTCCTGGCTGACGGCAGCTTCCAAACACCCAGAAGAGCACATCAGAATCTGGTTTGCCACCCAGCGATTAAAGCACGGCATCAGCTGGTCCCCAGAGGAGGTGGAGGAGGCCCGGAAGAAGATGTTCAACGGCACCATCCAGTCCGTCCCCCCGACGATCACTGTGCTGCCTGCCCAGTTGGCCCCCACGAAGATGTCACAGCCCATCCTCCAGACGGCTCTCCCATGCCAGATCCTCGGCCAGACCAGCCTGGTGCTGACTCAGGTGACCAGCGGGCCAGCGACCGTCTCCTGCTCCCCCATCACACTCGCCGTGGCTGGAGTGACCAACCACGGGCAGAAAAGACCTCTGGTGACTCCCCAGGCTGCCCCCGAGCCCAAGCGCCCCCACGTCGCTCAAGTGCCAGAGCCCCCACCCAAGGTGGCCAACCCCTCGCTGACCCCAGCCAGCGACCGCAAGAAGACCAAGGAGCAGATAGCGCACCTGAAGGCGAGCTTCCTGCAGAGCCAGTTCCCCGACGACGCTGAGGTCTACCGGCTCATCGAGGTGACCGGCCTCGCCAGGAGCGAGATCAAGAAGTGGTTCAGCGACCACCGGTACCGGTGTCAGCGGGGAATTGTCCACATCACCAGCGAATCCCTCGCCAAAGACCAGCTGGCCCTTGCTGCCTCCCGCCACGGCCGCACATACCATGCATACCCAGACTTCACCCCACAGAAGTTCAAAGAGAAAACCCAAGGTCAGGTGAAGATCCTGGAAGACAGCTTTCTGAAAAGCTCTTTCCCGACCCAAGCAGAACTGGACAGGCTGCGGGTGGAGACGAAGCTGAGCCGGAGAGAGATCGACTCCTGGTTCTCAGAGAGGCGCAAGCTTCGGGACAGCATGGAGCAGGCCGTCCTGGATTCCATGGGGTCTGGCAAGAAAGGGCCAGAAGTGGCGGCCCCCAACGGTGCTCTGTCCCGACTTGACCAGCTCTCCAGTGCCCAGCTGGCCAGCTCTCTGCCCAGCCCCTCACCAGCGATTACAAAAAGTCAAGAACAGGTTCATCTCCTGAGGAGCACGTTCGCCCGAACCCAGTGGCCGACCCCGCAGGAGTATGACCAGCTGGCGGCCAAGACCGGCCTGGTGCGAACTGAAATCGTGCGCTGGTTCAAGGAGAACAGATGCTTGCTCAAAACTGGAACCTTGAAGTGGCTAGAGCAGTACCAGCCGCAGCACGTGGTGGACGATCACGGCTACGACGCCCCATTGAGGAAAGTGGTCAAGACCGTCATCACCGAGAACCCGAAGAACGGGAGCGAGGGGGGTCATCAGTACTACAAGGACCCCAAAAAGCTCTGTGACGAGGACCTGGAGAAGCCGGGACCCAGAGGGAAGGCAGGTGGCAACCAGGTGAAAGACAATTTGCCGGCAAAGCCCTCGGAGGCCACGTCGGACCGGTCAGAGGGCAACAGCAGAGATGGCCAAGCCAGCGACGAGAACGAGGAGTCAGGCGTCGTGGATTGGGTGGAGGTGACGGTCGGAGAGGAGGACGCCGCCTCCGACAGGTCGGACAGCTGGAGTCAGACAGCAGCAGAAGGCGCAGGGGAGCTGGCCGACTCGGACTCGGACAGCGGCCCGGCGGAGCCTGGCCAGGCCTAGACAGGTAACGCCACCTGTTCCCCGGGGAGCCGGGGCGGGGGGCTGGGCTTCCTTCTGTCTATTGACTGTGTCAATATAGTCATCAGGTACAGAGCTGTTGACGCAGATGATGTGTTCACCTCTCAAGCTCTTTTAAAACAAAGGAAGAAAAACAGGTTGGCAGATTTTACGTCCTTATTTACAAGGCGGTGCCCAAGTGGCGCTAGTGGTAAAGAACCTGCCTGATAATGCAGGAGACAAGAGATGTGGGTTTGATCTCTAGGTTAGGAAGATCCCCTCGAGGAGGGCATGGCAACTCGTTCCAGTATTCTTGCCTGGAGAATCCCATGGACAGAGGATCCTGGCAGGCTGCAGTCCATAGGGTCGTGCAGAGTCAGACAAGACTGAAGTGACTTAGCACACACACAGGCATGCTGGTTGTTGGAAACATCACTGCCTGTGGCCTTTGGGCATCTGTCCATTCTAAAGTCTGGTAACAAGGTAATACGACACAAGGCCTGTTTTGTGTTCACTGCTATCAGAAACAAACATGAAATGATACGTCTTTTCTTTTTCTTTTTGGATATTTTTTTAAGAGTTAAGTGTCCAAGTTTACTGAAGAAAAACGTGTGTTTCCTCTAACCTGGAAGGTTTTGAAAGCCCCTGGTGTTTGTGTTGCAGTGGCTAAAGGCAGGTGCCCCCGTGTGTGTCTGATTAAGTAACCTTGCTTGTTGCTGCGCTGACGGGGTCCCCAGAACCCCTTCAAATCTGGACTAGACTGGTATAAATTAGGTCTGTGGAGCCACAGAAGCCTGGGTAGGGAGGTTACCATGGTTACTAATGGCCATGTCATCCACATAATGGGACGTGCCACCGAGCCCTTAGTGTGTGCGCTTCACCAGAGGTCTGTGCAAATCAGAACCTGCGTTAAGTTTAGAAAAGGGGCGGGGGGTGGTGGGGAGGAATAGTGGCAGGGAGGATAAGGAGGGAAAGTCCTACCTTGGCCAAAGCCAGTGTGTGCCAAGGGCAGCTTAGGACCAGCATGGAGATACACAATTTACAGTCTGCCTGGGCTGACTTCTCCAGAGGGCACTTAAAAAGCAGCAGAGACCGCCCCCCACCCCCGGCCCCACCATGTCATCTTTAAACAGAATGAAAGGTAGAACCTCCAGAATGATGGATAAGGTCCCCAAGAGAGCCTTGGAGAGTACCATACCTCTTTATTTATGAACTCAGACAGCTTTGGCCAGCCACGTCACTCATTAGTTCATTTATCCCATCATAAAACGAGGCACCTGGCAAGTAAAGTCCTCTGGAAACCTTATTTTAGCCGGTCCCTTCAGCTCTTAGAAGAGCAATTTAATGAGAAGCCAAGCACAGAATGCCATCATGTCATTTCTTTCTCCTTCAACTTTTCAGGAGGAAGTGGTAATATGTTGGGGGTGAGGAAAGGGGGCTGGTGATAGGAAGGGGTTAAAGGGCATCATCCATGGTGCCACCTCCCCTTTCTCCCTCTGGCCATTTTCTTGCCTCTTACAAGACCCTGCTGGGACTGCCCTGGTGGTCCAGTGATTTAAGCCTCCACACTCCCAGTGCAGGTGGCCCAGGTCCGATCCCTGATTAGGAAACTAGATCCCACATGCCACAACTAAGAGCCTGCACAGCGCAACCAAGACCCATCACAGCCAAATTAAAACATAATAATAAAATAACAAATTTAAATTTAAAAAAAGATCCTACCAGTCCAGTTCTTATCTCCCATATTAAAATGAAGAAGCAATATTTTTTTTTTTGTCCAATCAGATTCTGTGTGAACGCTTCTAGTTTGCCCTAGATTTCTTCTGGTGCATAAACATGTCTACATGATGCCTTTTTCCTCCTACCACATAGTAGACAGCTGGGTTCAATTCAACTTAACAGATACATTCTGAGCACCTGCTGTGTGTGGAAAACTGTGCTAGGTGCTAGAGACAGCAGGGTGACAAAGACAGAGCTCTCGTTCCCCTGGAGCTTCCTCAACCAACAACAGAGGAAATTGCTCTTTCTTTTATTCGCCAGGGTGTTCCATCATATGATGGAGACGTGCACGGCTGTGGGGGAGCACAAGGAGGGGCACCCAGGCTGAGGGTCAGGGAAGGCTTCCTGGAGGAAGGAACAGCTGACTCAGCTGATTAGGAAGGAATTAGCCCAGTGCACAGACAAGGAGAAGGGCTTCCCAGGAGGTGCAGTTGGTAAAGAATCTGCCTGCCAATGCCAGAGACGAAAGACATGCGGGTTTGATCCCTCAGTGAGGAATATCCCCTGCAGGAGGAAATGGCAACCCATTCCAGTATTCTTGCCAGAGAAATCCCATGGACAGAGGAGGCTGGTGGACTACAGTCCATGGGGCCGCAAAGAGTCAGACACGACGGAGCGACAGAGTGGCAGCAGGAACTAGCCATCTCCCTGAAAAGAACAGGAACACACAGGAACCTCTTCTTACTTATGGCGAACGCCACAGGAGTGTGCTAGAAAATATCCCTAAACAAGACGCTAAGATCTACTCAACACTGAAACGATCCACTCAACACCTGGTATCCCTAATGGGCCTCCTGATATTTTTCAGACACCACTGTTTTAAGAAAGGGGCCTCGATCTGTGCTGCTGACGGTACCTGAAAATTCTCCAGACAAGGCACCCCTTCAAGGAAGCTTTCAACCTCAAAGGGGGAAAAAAAACTCTCCAAAATTACTTCACAGCTTTTATGAACCAAACACAGAGGTCTCTTGAAATTCATAAATATTCAGTGATGTCTTTATTTAAACACATATTTATCTAGGAACCTGCAGTTGAGTGCAATTGCCACACATATAATCCTAGAAATAATGCATGGTTTTGATTTCATTAAAAATAAAAATAAAAACTTGGGTAAGCAGCTGAGAACTGATTCTAGGATGGGATTTCCTCTATGGGAGTGAGCGTCCGCCCCACCACCACCACCCCGCCCCCAGCCAGTTCCTCAGGCTGAAGCTTGGCAAGGCTCAGGACAGTGTCTGACTGTCCAGGCTCACCTGGCCCTGAGATTAGACACAAAGATAAGGAGTCCTTCCCAAGCCGTGACTGGGGTCACCTTAATTCAGTCTCTGGGTCCATCCGTTATCAAGCCATTCGTTGAGAGACCTGTCCCCATAAGAAGCCCGAAAAGAAACTCCTTTCCTAAAAATGAGTCGAAATACTTAAGCCAAAGATTGTCAGACGTATGCCTTGATGTTTGGCCAGACAGAGTAGCCCAGCTCTACTACCATGAAGATTTTCTGTTTATTTGTGTATGCTGTGTGCTCAGCATTCTTGCCAGCACATCTACTAAGTCACTTAAACTTCATGACAACCCTCTGAGAGAGGTATGGCTCTTTCCTCATTTTCTGTCATGCTATGTCGCTTCAGTCGTGTCTGACTCTTCATGACCCCATGGACTGTAGCCCACCAGGCTCCTCTGTCCATTGGATTCTCCAGGCAAGAATACTGGAGTGGGTTACCATTTCCTTCTCCAGGGGATTTTCCCGACCCAGGGATCGAACCCACGTCTCTTATATCCCCTGCATTGGCAGGCAGGCTCTTTACCACTAGCGCCACCTGGGAAGCCCAAGTTTCACTCAGTTGTATCTGACTCTTTGCAATCCCATGGGCTGTAGCCCGCCAGGTTCCTCTATCCATGGAATTCTCCAGGCATGAATACTGGAGTGGGTAGCCATTCTCTTCTCCGGGGATCTTCCCAACCTAGGGATCAAACCCTGGTCTCCCACATTGCAGGCAGATTCTTTATTGTCTGAGCCACCAGGGAAGCCCATTTTACAGGAGGCCAAACTAAGGCTCAGAAATGCTTGCCCTGGTTTCCTCAGCTAGTGACTGGTGGAGCCTGGAGACCCCCTTCTCACACGTCAGTTCAGTGCCTGACCCACCACCTCACCAAAGTGCACCACCATCACCGCCCAGGCTAGACCAGCAGGCTGTGGTCATGTCTTCATTCTGTACGGAACTGAACACTAGTACACAGCGGTTCATTCACTACTTTGCTGCCTCCTGATTTCTGCCAATTTCCATCTCCTGAGAATTAAGGACAGCTTTGGGAAAGAGGTAAATTCTGTGAAAATGTCAGAAAAAAATTATTTTCCATAATTCAACTTGCTTAAAATATTCAGGGCTGCCAAGTCTTAGAGCCTAGCTACAATTTAGAATCCAGGATATGTATACCCCTATAATCTGTTCAGATTAGCCATCTAAATACAGATGTGTGAACGGATGGATGGAGAAGTGAAAATTTGTAATTAACTCTTTCCCTGTCTCTCCTCTACCAGATCCTTGAAGGCAGGCACCATTCCCAATTAATCCCTGAATCCCCCAGCGCCTGATTCAGAACAGATGCTCTACAGTGGGTTATTGAACCAACCTGAGAATTACTAGAGAGAGTTGGCTTCCAGTTATCCAGGATCTGGTATTTCAGTCCTCCACTTCTCCTCATCACTCACTAGTCCCATCAGATGACAGCCATCAGGGGAGAGGAATTGGGGACAGTTTGCTTTCCGTGTGTGAGCAGCTTGAGGGAAAGGTCTATTGGAGAATCAATCACTAGCTATTTACTGAGTGATGCTTCTCATGGACTGTACATTAGCCTCACTTCCCTGGTACCTCATGGAGAGTTAACTGCTATCACTTCCTTTTATCTAATTCCAGAGCTTCTCACACTAGGAATTTGCCCTGCACTTTAGGCAGCTTGTAGCAACTTAAGAACATAATGAAATCAAAGCCTCCCATTTTTCAGAGGAAGGATGCTGGCCCCAAGGAGGAGAAATAACTAGCCCAGAGACGCTCACAGTAAGTGCCTTGGCTCATTCATCCATCAGTGTGGAAAGCCTGCAGTGCCAGGCTCTGGAAGGCTGCGGCACTCAGCATGTCCCTGCCCTCATGGAGCCCATGTGCTGTGTGCTATGTCATTTCAGTCGTGTCCAACTCTTTGCAACCCTATGGACTGTAGCCTGCCAGGCTCCTCTGTCCATGGCATTCTCCAGGCAAGAATACCGGAATGGGTTCCACGCCCTCCTCCAGAGAATCTTCCTGACCCAGGGATCGAACCCACGTCTCTTACATCTTCTGCATTAGCAGGCAGATTCTTTACCACTAGTGAGTGCCACCTGGGAAGCCCCAGAGCCCATAGTCTTTGACCAAATAATCTTCCATCAAACAAAAAGGAAATGCTGCCAGGTAACAAGAGTTTTTTTAAGGAAAGGTACATGGAACTGTGAGACTATAGAGCAATTAGGCCTGATTTAAGGGGTTGGGCAAGGTTTCTCTGAACAAGTGGATGAATTGAAATCCAGAAGGTTAAGTAGGAGTTGGCTGGGCAGAGAGGAGAAGCAGTCCAGGCAGAAGAGAAAACAGACTTGAAGACAACATATCCCTGAGACAGGGGAACTTGGTGCACCAAGGAGCCTGAAAGGTGGCTACTGTGGCTATGGCTTGCCTGAGTTCACACTTCAAAGAAGTGCAGGAGTGAAAAATGGAATGCTAGGTGGGCTCACACATCATCAAGTTATACCCTGAAGCTCCTCTCACTCACCAATAAAGACTATATGTGATTCTGTGTGTATGACCCAGCAGGCAAAGTTTGAGACCCTCTGTAATCCTTAAGGAAGGAGCAAAAGGAAAGTCATCGGGCTTCCCTGGTGGCTCAGTGGTAAAGAATCCACCTGCCAATGCAGGGGACACAGGTTCAATCCCTGGTCTGGAAAGATCCCACATGCTGCAGAGCAACTAAGCGCCATGCACCAGACCTATTGAGCCTGTACTCTAAAGGCCACGTGCCACAACTACTGAAGCCGGCGGCCCTAAGGCCCATGCTTTGCAGCAAGAGAAGCCGCCGCAATAAGAAGCCTGAGCACCGCAAGTAGAGAGTAGCCCCCATTCACCACAACTGCAGAAGGTCCGCGTGCAGCAATGAAGACCCAGTGCAACCATAAATAAATAAAGTAAATCTTTTTTTAAAAAAAAAAGAAAGTCATCTTGCAGGTGTCTAGATGTTGTTGAGAACTTTCTTCCCTGGTGGTAAATGGAAGATGGATGGTAGAAAATTCTAGAATACCCACATGCCTATACATTCTATTCCTTTTTATGATTAAAGTTTCTGCAGCTTTAATACTCACTGTATTAGTCAACTAGGGCTGCCAAAATAGCAGAGCATGGACTGAGCAGCTTAAAGAACAGAAATCTACTTTCTCACAGTTCTGGAGGCTAAAAGTTCAAGATCAAGGTGCCGGCAAGGTTAGTCCCTGACATGACCACTCTCCTTGGCTTGCAGACGGCCACCTTCTTTGTCCTCACATGCCTTTCCTTTGTGCATCTACCCTCCTGCTATCTCTTCCTCATCTTATAAGGATACCCGTCCTGTTGGATTGGAGCTCTACCCTTATGACTTCCTTTAACCTTCATTACCTGCCAACATAGAAGATGTAAGAGACAGGGGTTCAATCCCTGAGAAGATCCCCTGGAGGAGGAAATGGTAACCCATTCCAGTATTCTTGCCTGAAGAATCCCATGGACACAGGAGCCTGGCTGGCCGTAGTCCAGAGGGTCGCAAAGAGTTGGACACAACTGAGGTGACTTAGCACAGCATGTACACACCTCCTTAAAGGCCCTGTATCTTCAGATACAGTCACCCTGGGGATTAGAGTTCAGCATAGAACTTGGGGTAGGACACAGTTCAGTCCACAGCACTTACCAGTAGACTTGTCTGTTGTTATCAGGACCAAGTGAGATAATATAAGTGAAAGCCCCAAAAATAGGGGTGTGGCCTTGCCATCAGCACCTGCTCAATGGACACAACTCAGAAATTGCATAGTCTTCCGCATGTGAAGAACTTGGCCATCTTGCCTTTCCAAATTGACTGTTTCGGTTGGGGCCCCGCTAATACAAGCCCATGCTTTGGGGTGTTCATGGCACCTGCATCTCAAGGTGGGGATAGGGGGCAGAGGCAACAAGGGGTTTCATTTGCTGAGCACTTACTATGCCAGGCACTGCTCAAGCACTTTATGTGTGTTAACTGAACAACTCTCCACAGACATTATTTTCATCATCTGATGAGAATGAGCCACAGAAAAGTAACTGGCCCAAAGTCACTGAGCTAGAAAACAGTGGAGCTGGAATTCAAACCCAAACTTGTAACCATGTTCAGAGTCTGCCTGGTGAGTTTAAAATAGGATTCCAAGGAATTTCCCTGGTGGTCCAGTGGTTAAGAATTTACTGTCCAATGTTGGGGACTCAAATTCAATCCCTGGTCAAGGAACTAAGATACCACATGGTGTAGGACAGCTAAGCTCACATGCCACAACGAGAGGAGCCCCCTTGTGCTTCATCAAAAAGATGCAGTGCAGCCACACAAAAAAATTAATGCATAAATAAAATATAATTCCATTTGCTCAGATTCTTTTGAGTTCCACAGGATAATATCCACTGATGGAAAAGGAGCAGGAAGACCCAGTGGCCCCTGATTCCTTCTGCCTTTGAACATCTCCAAAAGCAGGGAGATCTACCTGGTGTACAAGCCTGTGCAAGGTGCCCAGGAGGTCCCCAAACTGCTTCAGAGAAACAGCCTTAGCCAGACGTCCAGAGTTGACCAAGGCTGAATGTGGGGTCAGTTTGGGATAGTGTGAAATTTCCCGCATCCACTGGGAAATGACTTATTCTTTTTCCTTGTCACCCATGCCCCCTCCCAGTAAAAGAAAGTTGGACTCAGAAATGTTATTGAGCTAACCAATCACAGCCACACTGCTTGTGTTTCTGTCTCAGGGACTGTGGTGTTCTCTCTCAAGTCCACAGGGCCCAGGGGAAAGCCCTACAGGGAAAATTAAGGAGAAACAGGAACAGAAAAGTTGGCACATGGGAAAAGAATTCTAATTGTTTCATGCTTCCCCAGAGGCAGAGTAATAAGGAAAGCGATTTTGCTAAAGAATTAGATAGTGCTTTTGAACATTCCAAGGTGTCCCCAGGATAGAAAGGGACAGCTGTGGGAGGCAGTGGCTCCCCCCATCTTGGGCAGTGTTCAGGGAGAAGTGCGACATCCACTCGGTGGAGATGTTTGAAGAGTGGCCACAAGGAAAGGGGCCCAGTGACCTTGCAGTTTCCCCCACAGCTGCAGTCTGATGCCCTGGGACTAAGTGACCCATCAAGCCATTGGTTCTCTGCAGGGGCGAGTGTCCCTGACCAAGTGAAAAGACTCCAGATAGTATCCCAGGGACTCAGCAAGAGGCCACATAAGTAAAGATCACTGTTGTTCAGTCACTGAGTGGTGTCCAGCTCTTTGCAGCCCCGTGGACTGCAGCATGCCAGGCTTCCCTGTCCTTCACTGTCCTCCTGGAGTTTGTTCAAACTCACGTCCATTAAGTTGGTGATACCATCCAACCATCTCATCCTCTGCTGCCCCCTTCTCCTCCTGCCCACTCTTTAAAAAATCAACAAAAAATGAAATGTGAACTTGTCACCGATCTTGTCTAAGCAGCCACCTCTAACAGTACTGTGCTCTCTCCCTGTGTTTCATTCATTAACCGGCATTTGAGTATCCTCCGTGAGCCAGACGCAGTGGCGGGAGAGATGGGGGTGGGGCACGGGGTAGCAGTGAGCACTGTGGATGTACGACTCATCAGGCAATCTGAAGGCGTCGTGATGACAGCTGTGCTGTGCAAGCCCCGGCAAGGGAACATTTAACAAGGTGAACTGAGCGTGGCTGGGAGCAGGGCCTTCTGGGGAAGCGGCCTGCCCAAGGAGCAAGGCCACAGGGCTGGGCTGTGTGCCCTCTGTGTCCAGTATCTTCCCAGCCTCACTCTGAGAGTGCTGCCAGCTCCCACAGCCCAGCTCCTGCCCACCATGACACACCCTGGGAGAGGTCAAATGAGAACTGAAGCCCATTGGTTCCAAGAGCTGGGCCCAGAGCCATCCACAGACATCTGGGAACACTGCAAAAACCAAAAAACTGACTTTGTCTCCCCTTTTCCAGGTCACCCTTTGGCCTTCCAATCTGGTTTTTGTGGCTTTTTAAATGGTCTTGTTCAGCATTTATTTTTCTTTATTTATACATAGTTGGAGGATTATACATGTTCATACCCATAAGATAGGGAAAAACACATTGTCATAAAAGAAATGAAATACAATTCAAAGAAATAGAACAACATCCCATGCTCTTGGATTGGAAGAATATTGTTAAAATAACCACACTACTCAAAGCAATCTACAGATTTAATGTAATCTGTCAAAATATTCATGACATTTTTCACAGAACTAGAACAAATAATCCTAAAAGTTATACAGAACCACAAAAGACTCAGAATGGCCAAAGCAATCCTCAGTTCAGTCGCTCAGTCATATCTGACTCTTTGTAACCCCATGGACTGCAGAATGCAAGGCTTCCCTGTCCATCACCAACTCCCGGAGCCTGCTCAAACTCATGTCCATCGAATCAGTGATGCCATCCAACCATCTACTCCTCTGTCGTCCCCTTCTCCTCCTGCCTTCAATCTTGTACAGCATCAGTGTCTTTTCCAATGAGTCAGTTCTTTGCATCAGGTGGCCAAAGTATTGGAGTTTCAACTTCAGCATAGGGGGACAAAAAAAACAAAGCTGAAGGCATAACCGTCCCAGACTTCAGACTATACTATTGATACAAAGCTAAATAATCAAAACAGCATGGTATTGACACAAAAACAGACACACAGATCAATGGCACAGAATAGCCCAGAGATAAACTCACACATCTATACTCAATTCATCTTTGACAGAGGAGGCAAAACTAGGCAATGGAGAAAAGACAGTTTGTTCAGCAAGTGGTATTACAAAAGCTGGACAACTGCATGTAAATCAATGAAGTTAGAACATACCCTCATACCATACACAAAAATATATTCAAATGGTTTAGAAATCTAAATGTAAGATATGACACTGTAAAACTCATAAAAGGCAGTATGGGCAAAATATTCTCAGACATAAATCGTAGTAATATTTTCTTAGTTTCCCAAGGCAAAAGACATAACAGCAAAAATAAATAAATGGAACCTAATCAAACTTAAAAGCTCTTGCACAGCAAAGGAAACTGTCAACAAAACTAAAAGGGAACCTCCTGAATGAGAAAAAAATATTTGCTGATTGTACAATCAACAAGGGGTTAATATCCAAAATATACAAGCAGCTCATACAACTCAATATCAAGAAAACAACCCCACTGAAAAATGGGCAGAAGACCTAAACAGACATTCCTCTAAAAAAGTCACAGAAATGGCCAACAGGCACATGAAAAGATGCTCAGAATGCAAATCAAAACCACAATGAGGTAACATATCTGTCAGAATGGCTATCATGAAGAAGTCTACAAATAATAAATACTGAAGAGGATGTGGAGAAAAGACAGCCCTCCAACACTGTTGGTAGGAATGCAAATTGGTATGTAAATATGATGGAAAACAATAAAGATATTCCTTAAAAATCTAAAAATAAAACTACCATATGATCCAGCAGTCCCACTCTGGAAAAGATGGAAACGCTAAAAGATACATGCACCCCCAACATTCACAGAAGCACTATTTGCAATAGCTAAGACACATAAACAACCCAAGTGCCCAGCAACAGACAACTGGCTTAAGAAAATGTGGCATATATATATATATATATATATATATATATATATATGTATATAACTCAGCCATAAAAAGAATGAAATATTGCCATTTGCAACAACAAGGATGAACCTAAAGAATATTAGTGAAGTCAGACAGAAAAATAGTACATGATATCACTTATATGTGAAATCTAAAAAATAACACAAATTAATCTATATAAAAAACAAACATCACAGACACAGAAAATAAGCTCATAGTTA